>NC_080746.1:47749226-48052257 GCF_020826845.1 Diceros bicornis minor
CTTTGACAGACAAGAAAGGAAGCTCAGTAAAGCTGTATTGCTATTGTACATATTAAAGTAGATTTCTGACTAACTCCTACATTGTTTTCTCTAGAACACACTTCATTCTTCCCCAAATTAATATAACAGGGTCAGAAAATTTTATTATCCTACATCCAGTCTCCTTGATTGCCTTTTTATCTTCATTTGCTTATTCATTCATTCATTCAACAATCATTCATTGGTGAACTGAATGTCTTTTATGGGCCAATCAGTGGTCTAGGCCTGAGAGAAATAAGAATGAAAAAGAGTCCCTACCCCACAAGGAACACACACAGTTTAGTGAATTATTTGCAATGTGCAGCCTACTGTTACTTTTGGTAGCCTCGTTTGCCATTAAAATGCCCCTTTTGCTACCCTGATACTCCATGAAGATAACTCATAGGAGGAACAAAACATGTTTTTGTGTGAAGAAGGGATTTGAGAAACACCCAGACTGAGTTGACGGGATTGGCATTGTATTTTCCAAAACAAACAGACAAATCAAACAAATGATAAGGTGGCACTTATGACTGGTTGTCACCCTGTATCAGAAAAATAAGGAACAATGAGTGCAGGTGTTGAAGTGAACACCTGGCTGCTGGAGTTCCAGAGCTTTCTTTACTCCCTCCCTCCTGACAAGAAATTGCTGGAACATGGAGAGTTAAGCCATCAGAGTTATACTGAGGTGAATTTTTAATGAAAGAAAATTTTCATAGTGTACCATTCAGTTAAAAATAGCAGGTTAAGGGCCAGCCCGGTGGCATAGTGGTTAAGTTCACGTGCTCTGCTTTGGTGGCCCAGGATTCTCATGTTCAGATCCTGGGCACGGACCTACACACCGCTCATCAAGCCATGCTGTGGCGGCATCCACATACAAAATAGAGGAAGACTGGCACAGATGTTAGCTCAGGGACAATCTTCCTCACCAACAAAAAAAAAAAATAGCAGGTTAGAAACTATGTACAATATTATTGTATTCTTAGACAATAAATAAATATATCAATGTATATAAAAAACTAATATAGTATCAATGACTATCTTTGAAAGATAAGATTATGCGTTTATTTTTTAAATTCTCTTTATTAAGTTCCTATAATAGAGTGATTGCTTTTGTCATGTAGCAATGAAGTTTAAATTATTAGAGTTTAAAAAATTGTTTTAAAAATAATAAAGGCCATGCAGTTAAAAGCACTGCAAATTCCAAAGCAAAATGTACCTGGATTGAAAATTAGACTGAAGGAAGAAGCAATCATAATAACAGCAAGAGCTATCCAAAACCCAACCTCTGGGCTCAGAAGGGATAGAGAAACTCCCCCAAACAGTTTTTAAAAGACTGTTGATGCTTCCCCCCACCCTATCCTAGGGGCCATTAGGAAATCATTGGATCTGCCAAGGCTGAATAGATGTGCACCCATACAGCATGGAGATAAGTAGGGGTTATGGTCATGGGGTGGCACTAAGGATTTCTTGATGAGTCAGTAAGGAAAATAGTTGAGGGATATATCGCTCATCACTTGAGCCTGACAGCCTTCTCTGGTAGGCCAAGCCAAGGGGCAGGTGAAGCTAAGCTGATATGCCTTGAATGTGATTCTCTCTACATTACCCCAGTTGCCCTACGAGGCAACAACTGTCTAGAGGGGGAGCTTTGTACTCACAGGAATTGTAAGTGGTTTGGAGGTGTTCTGCTTTATTTTTATTTTAGGACTCTGCCTCTTGTAAGGTTTGAGGAAAAGGTACGAGGAACTTGTCCCTTTTTCGCTTCCTCTTTCTCTCCCTCCCTCTTTTCTTCTACCTCTCCCTTTCTCCTCCTCAACAGCTCTCCCTGTAGCTTTCTCTCCCTCTCTCCATTCTTCTTCCTTTGCCTTTCTCCTTTTCTCAACATACCGTTCCTTCCTTCCACATGCTTTTTTTTTTTTTTTTTTTTTTTGTGAGCACCTACCTTGTCAAGTTCTCTTAGGCACTGGGGACACAAATGAATAAGATAGGCCCAGTATCTCTCCATAAAAAAAATAGAGAATGACAAAAGGATTGTCAGAACACTTGCTAAATATTAGAAGCTGAGAAAGAATTTGAAGTCTTCGAAATTTTTCACAAAGTACAGAAACATTTCCTAGGCACTTTTGCCAGTGTGATCAAATGAACTCAGCAGTTGAATCTCTCAGTTGGCTTCTAAGAGCTGTCAGCTTCAAGGTCTTGAAGATGATCCTTGTCTCCAGTGACAGGTCCCAGCATTCTCATAGCTGCTCCCCAAAGCAGGCTGGTTTTTACTATTCCGTGTGAATAATGAAGAAAGGAACAAAGGGGAGTAGTTTTTCACTCTCAAATAATTTTTTAATAATGTTACAGCACCTTTGAACTCTGAGCAGACTCTTCTGGTTTTCCTTATAGTTTTTTACAAAAGGGTTGAGGGCAGAGGGACTTGCTTTTTAAAAGTCAGAAAATCCTAACTAAGCAAAACTGGCTATTATATCTCAGGAATTAGGAGGTGACACTATAATTAACAAGCAGTTGCAGAAAAGGAAGGATTCATGCTGTGCAGTATGTAATTTGGAAACCAAATGTTCCTGTCAGAGAAACCTGGCCTTGTGCAGAAAGCTATGGGGGCTATTCTAGACAAATGAACTGACAAAGTCTGCTTTGTGTGCTGGAGAATCCCAGTCACCTGTTTTCTTTTTCTGTCTTGACCATAGCCAGGCCATTTGTTGTTTCATTCAATTATTCATTTAACAATTATCGATCACCAACCATTTACCAGGAACTTTGCTAAGTATAGAAACACAAAGATGAATAATAAAAAAATCCTTGCCCTCAAGTAGATCGCTGTTTTGTAGAGGAGACAGACAAGTAAACTGGCATCCTCCTCCCCCACCCACTTAGTGACTTCTGAGACAGAAACCTATAGAGGTTAACACAAAAGCAGGAAAGTGGGGCTCTTCAAGATATTCAAGAGTTTGGAGAAAGCTTCTGAGAAAGATTTGAAGTATATCCAGGAAGACTTTCACAAGTGAACCTGGAGAGGAGGAGTATTCTAAGCAGAAGATGTAGCATGTGCAAAAGCATGAAGATGACCAAGAACTCATTAAATTCAAGGAACTTTAGATAGTTCTTACAGTAAGAGTGCATAATACAGCCAAGATTGGTAGAAGATGAAGAACAAGAGATATTCTAGGACAAATTGGAATACAGCTAAGTTAATTCACTTCTTTATTAAAAGAATAAGAAGGGTATAGTCAAAATCCCTCCAGGACAGAGATTATGTCGTATATTCTTTGCATTTCCAGTGTATAATATACTGCTTGACATATAGGTGCTCAATAAACGTGGACCTTGAAATAATCAGAGAATAGTCGTTGGTAATGTTGAATCATCGATTCTAAAGGAGGAAGGTCGAGAGAAAGAAGGAATATTAAGCTCTTGCTGTATGCCAGCCCCCATATTAGGAGATTTACATATATTATGCTAATTAATATTCATAATAGCCTCATGGGGGTTTATATATATCTCCCCATTTTTCAGAAGAGGCATTTGAAGCTTTGGGAAGTCAAGTAATTTACCGTGGTCACCTAGCTAACATACGGCCAGATGCAGGATTCAAACTCAGGTCTGTTTTTCTCCATAGCCTACATTTCTACTTTTAGATGCAAACCTTTACTGAAATTTCTGCTGCAGTACTCTGGGGAGAATGCTACAAAATGTGTTCATTTATAATAATAGAATAATACAGAATTACACAATCAGGTGCTAATTTAATTTCTATAGTAAATCTTGTAAATTTTGTAAAAGTTCAGAGAAATGGAGTTGAAAATGTTTTTTTCCTGTATTTTGTGAGTTCAAGAAGCTTTATATTTAGCTTACTACTGGTGAACGATACATGAAACACAATAAATAAATAACAAATGAGACTGTTGAATAAATGATTGTGTATACCCTTGTGTTTAAAGCAAATGTTTCTGAAGTTGCCAATATTAGACTGCTAATATACAGTCTTGTGTTCTTGATATTTTAAATGCGTAGTTGATGACTCACTTGGCCTCCAAAAAGAGCGTGAGTATAAATATAATAAGTGTGGAGAAGAGAGCGCTTCTGGAGCACTGCTTAGGAAATCTTGGGTAGTAGTTTCAGCTTACTGCCCTGGTACCTGCCCCTCTCTCATAGCTCCTCCCCACTAGTGTAGCACTGGCCTCATATTTCCACATCCTGAGCCTTGTTGCTGGTTTTCTAAGCAGCCTCTTTTTCATTTTTTAGGGTTTATAAGGATGTAATTTTTTTCTTCTTTTTTCTCTTAGTTTCAGGCCGAACTATTTTTTTAGCCTCATATGTCAAAAAGCTCTGCTGCCTTCAGACCTCTGAGTCATGGGCAATGACTGGCTCCATCAGCTTTCCTCCCCATGTCCCACATGCTTCCAAATGTGCACATTTGCTGGATGAATCAATGATATGGGGGAGGATTCCAGATAGAGTGGACCTTCCCACTGCTGTACGAGCTACCCATGGCTTCACTCCCACCCCAGTCTTCAAGGGCCAGAAGTGTGTTTTGAAGTGAAGAGGAATTCTGCCCAGGACTTTATTGCCAGGGATGCCAGAGATAAGGGCTCCCCAAGAAAATGATCTGCCTCCTACTCCCCAGACTGTAAATTTGGAAACCAATGAGGAGTTATACGTATGCTGTTTTAAGATCTCCTGGTACAGTTGAAAGAGGGACACATTAGTTAATACAGGGGCAACATATCTGCTTTATATATTCGTAGTACTAAAAGATGATACGTCTAAATCACTCAACTAGTCTCAAAATAATCGGTCCTTGATAAGTAATAGCACTGACTATTGTAATTATTATAAGAAAGAGGAAGGCAATGAAGACAAAGAATATATTCGATGCTTGACACTTAGTTCTTTATCCCTGACGATAAAGATTTTACTAAATTTCACATTTAAAATGTAGGGAAACGAGAAAATATTGATATGATTTAGTAGACTGCAGCTGTGATTATTCTCTTATAATCTAAATGACTATCTAGACTTTCCAAACTACATGATTTTCTTCCACATGTTAAGCTCTGGTCTGGCCAATCATGGAAAAAGTACAGGGTATGATGAATCAAGAAAAACAGTCAAAACTTTGGATAACCTCAGACTTCAAATTGTCTACCTGCTGATATTTTTAGCAAAGTGTCTGTCACTTGGGCCTTGAGTGAAGGTAATCTAGGCCAAATGTGTTTCCATTTGAAGTCTTAGTATTTTTATCATTTCCTCCAATAGAAATGGGGTCTGGCTTTTAGCTGGAAGATCTGTTTTGTGGATCGTAAGATTGCGTTCTCTGAGTACCTTGAAGTTATAAGCAGATGCTCCCAGAAGAAACCCCAGACTTGATTTGATTTGTAGGTCACACTTATAGAGTAACCTTGAGTAGGGAAACTACATAATTAGCCCAGTCTTGATGGGAACTAGTCATAAGTAATATAGAAGAAGCTTGTACAGAAAAATTGGAGCAGACAGTTTTGTAATTCAGCCCAGTTGCTGCTTCCTGTTTCTAAGTGCAGTTGCCAGGAATGAAGAACTACCTGGGTAAAGAGTGGTTTGTGTGGAATTGTGTCTTGAGGATGTACACTGGCTTCAGGGGGGTGATTTGTGATTCTCCAAATTGTTAAGGCCTTTTAATTTGGATGAAAGGTCGAGCCTCTTCTAGGGGGTAATTATATTGTTTAAAAATTTTATGGTGATATTCTTAAGATGAGGGAGTGGTATGGGTCAAAGGGGGAGTAAGTACATGTACTATTTGAACTGTGATGGTGACTGAAAATGCTAATGATGAATAAGAGGCAGTATGCCAAGGGTAAGATCTTGATGAGCAAATCTAGTCCTTAGTTTGTGTCTCTGTTAAATGGGAATGACAATGAGGACCTTGTGGAATTGTTGTGAGGAATAACGATAACATATGTGATAAACCTCACACAGTGTCTGAGTGATGTGTGCTCAGTACGTGGGAACTCATAGTAGGAGTTACAGCCACAGTGATCATGCTGATAGTTATTCTAATAGTGATAATAAAAATAACAGAAGTAAAGTAATAGCAATCAGTTGTTATATGTTTACTAAGTTCAAGGCAGTGTGTTAAAGCTTTATATGTATAATTTTAATTATAGAAATAGCCCTTTGAAATAGAGTACTGTTATCCCATTTTAGAATTACTTGTAGATCTAGTCATGGTGAGACAGCCCTGGTGGTCAAGTGGTTAAGATCGGTGCTCTCAACACCGTGGCCTGGGTGTGTTTCCTGGAACCACACCACCTGTCTGTCAACTGTCACGTTGTGGCAGCTGTATGTTGCTGTGATGCAGAAAGATATACTGCCAGTATTTCAAATGCCAGCAGGGTCACCCATGGTGGACAGGTTTCAGTGGAGCTTCCAGACTAAGACAGACTAGAAAGAAGGACCTAGCCACCCACTTCTGAAAAAACTGGCCATGAAAATTGTATGAATAGCAGCAGAGCATTGTCTGATATAGTGCCAAGAGGTGAGAAGATGGCACAAAAAGACCAGGCAGGGTTCCGCTATGCTGTACACAGGGTTGCTAGGAGTCAGAATCGACTTCATGACACTAACAATGAATAGTGGTGGTGGTAGTGACAGTGGTGGTAGTAATACTAGGAATGTTATAATGGCATTCCTAATGCCTTAGTGGTATAGACATAGTCATAGTATAAATAATAGGATTATATGCACACCTAACTTTCCCAAGCTCTTTGAAAAAGGAGTACAGTTCTTAGAACCTAGATTCCTAGAACCTAGATGTTGTCTTCTAATCTCTTTCTCCAGTCTTTGACCTAAGTAGAAGAACCAAACCTGTGAATGTCTGGCCATAGCCACATTATTCAAAGATTATCTATCAGTGTTCACTATTCCAATAAGCATCTCAACAAATACTCCTCGAGTGCCTACTATGTGCAGGCACTCAGCTAGGCTCTGAGGATCCAAAGATGAATGTATTGCAGTCACTGGACTGGTTTAGGAACTATCAGAGAAGAATGACTGGTAACTAAATGAACTACAATACAGTGTCAGATGCACTGCGATACTGAGGTAACTGTGTAACACATGGAAAGAAAAATGAACCTGTTATTATGGGAAGGCCATATGTACACTATGATAGTTGGGAAAAAGCCAGAGCTTATTTCACATTGGTCTAATCATTTGAAGTAGGTACATTAGTACAGCATTTATTTAAGTACTATTGTGTGCATTGTGTTAAAAACAGATAATCAAGACAATAATTATCCAAAAAATGTATGTAGGGAAAATTCCTAAGAATTAAAATGGATGAGAATGATGTATAGGGTTTAGAACATGAGATTTGGAGTCAGAAGGTCCAGGATTAACACTAAGTCACTAAACTTCTCTGATTCTCTATTTCCTCATCTGTCAAAATGTAATTGTAATATTCCTGCTCTATGTTTGCCATACTTTCACAGATTTCAGTGCTACAGAAGCTATAAAATGCTATATAAGCTTGAAAGTACTATATAAACACTGGTTGTTTTTATCCCCCTGGATATCCTTCCCTGGAAAGATCAGGGAAGATTACAAGGAAAGAATTTTCCTTAAATTGAGCTTTAATGAGTAGGATTTGGTTATGGAGAAGAAGGGTTTATGTTGGGGAGATCAGCAAGTCTCCCAATTCCCTCTCTTGCACAGAGACAGGGTCATCACAGTGATCATCCTCCACATGGTGGAAGGAATGGCATAAGTAAATGTATGTAAGTAGGAAAGCTTAGGACTAAGTTAATTGGGTTATATATGGTCATCAGAAGGGAGCCATTCAACAGTAAGCAGAAGAACAGCATAATCAAAGAGCTGTGTTTTGGAGAATGTTCTGCCTACAGTTGATAGGCTCCTCTGGAAAGCAGAGAGAAAATTCAGAGTTGAGTTCGGAGGCTAGAGCTGATAAGGTCCTGAACTAGATTAGAGGCTGTAGGGCTAGAAAGGAGGAAGTGGATACAAGGGATGCTACGCTAACAGAAGATCTAGAACTGGTTTATCTTTCCAGCTCCTCTGATACTACCACTGCCAACAAAGATTTGAAAGAGCTTTGAGGAAGTATCACAGTGGCTGATTTCCTGCAAAATAGAGCTAAAGCATGGCATTCATTGAAAGCATTCCATGTTCAGGCCTTGATCTGCCATTTTGATTCTTCAATTAATTCTATGCTATAGCCATAGTAAACCATTTCTCATTCTGTGACCATGTCTAATGTATTTCTTATGCCATTCCCTTTTCCTGGAATACGAGTTCCAACACACACAGAATGCTCTCATCCTTCAACTGCAAACTAATTAGTTACATTTGCTGTAAAACTTCCCATAGTACCTGCTCCCTCCTCCACCCTCAGCAGTTAGAATCCCTGTTTCCTTCCTTGAAGCAAGTAACAGGTTGCTGGTACCTTCATTAGCCAAAATCAATATGTGCAAAAGTTGGGATTTATTCAGTAATCAGCAGTGATATATGAAGTTTTCAATCCACTGTGGGATCAAATTCTTATGAAGGAATCTGATAGCTCTTGGATTTCATATTTAAGAACCCTTGTGATTAGTCTGGTTCCACTCATGATACCCAATATCAATAAACTTGTGCTGATGTCAGAGCATGCTGTGTAGTCATACACTCCTGTCAAGAAAAACTATTTATGGTGACTAACTGGAAATTATACCAATTTATCTATCAAAGTTGTTAGGAAAAAAATAAGTCATTCAGGATAAAAGTACCTCCAAAATATAAGTGTTTTTCTCTGACACAAAGGAAGACATTTTTCTGCCCTCAATCATGCTGGCTTTCCCAAAGGTGGCTTTTGTAGCAAAATCCCTGAATACAAAGCAACCCATTCTCTGCAGATAAAGTAAGTGGTAAATTATATCAAACAATGCACTTTTGTGTGGAATGTGGGAGAGAGGGGTCCCTACCTTTTCCCCTACTTGTTGGCCTTTGAAAAGTCTAATAACAGCTTCAAAAATTATTCTATTAATGCGCAATTTCAACAAGCGCCTTCCCATTTTATAGGTTACTCATGCTTTCCGGAGGGTAAGTAGAATTGTTTTCCGGCACTGTATGTTGACAGTTTTCAGCTTCGCAATATTCTAAGCAAACAAAACCCCTTTCCCCCCCAATTATCCCACAATCACACACTGTCACTCCCACACTATTCCCAGAACACTGTTATTACCGATGTTGGGCAGTCTAAGATCCACAGCTGCCCACTTGGACTGACCTTCTCCTTTGCCCAGCTAATTGCAAATGCTTATTATTAGGAACTGACCAAGCAGTTAGTGAATCAGCCAGCAGCCGCTGCTTCTAGTGCCCTTCCAAATTGCTTGTGTACCTATTTCTCTCTGAAGATTTGTTGTGACCTTTTTGAAAGTTTTTTCATATACCTCAATTAATTTTAACTCTTCATAAATATTCAACTCAGTGAAGGAACAAATGAGGTGACATGGAACACTGTGGAAAGCTCATTTATTTTTCAGGCTAATGGATCTACAGTGCAGTGATCCCAGCTGTTGGGGGAAATCCTTCCATCCCTTCTTCATATTCACAGCCTCTGCTTAGCTGAATCGCCATCTTCAGACTGACAAGAGCCTCCTCATTAACCCCCTGCTTCCAGTCTTTCTCCATTCCAATTCATTCTTCTTACAGTAGCTAGTGATTTTTCTGTTGAATTTTTTCTATAAAGAGACTTTCATACTTTTGGGTATGTAGTATTTGATAGAATTTTAAAACATCATATATGTAAATATGATAAAGTATATTAATAAAATAAACACAATAAACCCATCCTCCAGGTTAAGATTTAGAAGTATGGCAGAGATAGGGCAGGAATATTATGATTTTATTTTGACAGATAAGGAAATAGAGAATCAGAGAGGTTTAGTGATAATGTTAATCATAGATCTTCTGACTCCACATCTCATGTTCTAAACCCCATACATCCATTTTAATTCTTAGGAATTTTCCCTACATACACTGTTTTGATAATTATTATCTTGATTATATGTTTTTAACACAATGCATACACACAGTATTTAATAAAAAAATGCTGTGCTAATGTACCTTCTTCAACTGATTAGACCAATTAGAATACCTGTGTGCTCTTCCCAAATTCTATTTCCTTGCTTTCTTCTTCTGCAATTTGCTTTTCTCATTCAGTAATGTTTTTTAGTCATCCATGTTGTTGTGTGTAGTAGTATAAGACTGTTCATTTTTATTGCTGTATAATATTTCATTAAGTAGACTATTATTTATTTATGTACCCATTCTCCTGCCAGTGGATATTTGGGTTCTTTCCAATCTTTTTTATTACAAACACTGCAGCAACAGTCATTCTTGCACATATTTTTTGATATTTGTACACAGAGTTTCCCTAGGATTGGAATTGCTGGGTCATACAGTTTTCATCTGTTCAACTTTACAAGGTAATGTCATATTGTTTTCCAAAGTGGTTGTGCCTATCCACATGCCGGCCAGAAGTGTTAGTTTACATTGCTTACATGCTCACCAACACAAAATTTTGTCAGACATATTAATTTTTGCTCATTTAGCAGGTGTAAAATGTTATTGAGCATTTTACTTTACTTACTTTGCCTTTTCTGGATGAAGAGTAATATTGAGGATCTTTTAATATGTTTATTCAACGTTCATGTTACTGCTTCTGTGAAATGACAGTTCAGTGCTGTTTGCCTACATTTATATTGCACTGCCTTTTTCCTTATTGATTTATAGGGCTTTTTAAATACCTGCTGGATACTGACCCACTATTGATTATAGGTGTTGCAGATATCTTCTCCTACTTTGTAGATTAAGCTCTTGATTTTAATGTAATCAAATGCGTCAGTTTTTTCTTTATAGTTGGCACTTTGTCTTGCTTAAGAAATATCTTCCTACCCCAAGATCATAAAGATATCAAACTATAGCTTTTCTCTTTTATGCTTAAGTATTTAATCAATCTGGGGTTGCTTCTTATGTGTTATTTTTTTCCAGATAAACAAATATTTGTCATAGGACTATTTATTAAATAGCCTTCCTACCACCTTCCCCTCGTTATCTGAGCTACTCACTCTGACTTATACTATATTTCTATACTATGGGGGCCTGTTTCTATGTTCTTTATTCTCCATCATTGATCAACTTGTTTATTCCTATGCCAAATCCACACTATTTTAATTAAAATTCTTTATAATTAATCATCATGTCTGATAGATCAAATTCTTCCACATTATTTTGCTTCAGGAGTGTCTTGACTTTGTTTAGGTTTTACTTTTCCAAGTGCATATTAGAATAAACTTGGAAAGTTCCACAAAAATTCCCGTTGAGGTTGTCATTAGAATAAGTTAATGTAGAAGGCTGATATTTTTCTGATATTGAGTCTTCCTATCTATAAATTTGGACTATTTTTGCATTTATTTAGGTCTTTAGTGTCTTTCAATAACATTTTATAATTTTCTCCATAAACGCTTCACATTTTAAAATATCATTAATTTTGAAAAACTTCTGTGAAATTTTTCATCAGGTTCCTTTATTGTTATTGATAATAAATAGTATCTCCCCCCATATCTACTGAAAGGATCATATGATTTTTCTCCCTTAATCTGTTAATGTTATTAATTACATTAATTGAGTTGTGAGAGTTAAATCAACTTTGTATCCCTGGTCTAAGTCATTTTCTTTTTGTTTCTTTCTTTCTCTCTTTCTTTCTTTATTACTATTTACATTTAAATTTCATTTTTCTGCTGTTATTATTATATCTTTTCTTCTTTTTTGGGGTTTAATCTGTTCTTTTTTTTTTTTTTTTTTGGTGAATGTTTAAGATGGATGATTAGCTCATTCAATCAGCCCTTTTCTTTTTTTCTTTTTTGACGAAGCTGAGCCCTAACATCTGTTGCCAATCCTCCTCTTTTTTGCTGAGGAAGATTGGTCCTGGGCTAACATCTGTGCCCATCTTCCTCCACTTTACATGGGACTCCGCCACAGCATGGCTCAGCAAGTGGTGTGCAGGTCCACGCCCAGGATCCGAAACCGTGAACCCCAGGCCACCGAAGCGGAGCGCATGAACCCAACCACTATGCCACCTGGCCGGCCCCCAGCCCTTTTCTTTTATATTAACATTAAATACGATACATTTCTTTCTTTTTTTTTTTTTAAATTTTATTTATTTATTTATTTTTTCCCCCAAAGCCCCAGTAGATAGTTGTATGTCATAGTTGCACATCCTTCTAGTTGCTGTTTGTGGGACACTGCCTCAGCATGGCCAGAGAATTGGTAAGACGGTGCGCGCCCGGGGTTCCGGGGTTCCGAACCTAGGCCGCCAGCAGCAGAGCGCGCGCACTTAACCACTAAGCCACCGGCCCGGCCCTAAATACAATACATTTCTCACAAAATATTTTAGGTACATTGGCATCCCATAACATTTGATATACAGTATTTGTATTAACATTGAAATAAAACTTTTTACAAAGATTTATTTTATGATTACTTTGAACAGTTATTTAGCAATGTATTTTATTTTTTAATTTCCAAAAGTATGGGGATTTTTTTCCTTTCTTTTGTTGATTTCTAATTTAATAAAATAATATGCAGGAAACATTATATGCAAACTATTCTTTGAAATTTGTTTTAGCCTAGAATGTGGTCAATTTTTTGCCAATGATCTTTGTTTGCCTGAGAAAAATGTGTGTTTTCTAATTGTTAGAGGTAAGTTTCTAACTATATTCAGTAGGTCAAATTTGCTAATTATGTTTCTCAAATTTTCTATATCTTTACTAAATTTTTACCTACTTAACCTATTAATAAGTAAGGGACATCTGTTTATAATCTCCCTCTTGGATAGTGGATTTATTTGTTAATATCTTCTTGTATTTCTTATTTTATTTAAACTTTTCACATAATCAATTTATGTATCTGATAGTCTTAATATCTGAAGTCCTTGTAAGTCTAAATTGTTGTTTGTTTGTTGAAATTGTTGTTTCTCATGATGGTCTGTTTCATTATATCTACTTAATGATGAGCTTATGTTTTTGTTAAACTTAAATAATAGGAATTCTGTGTGTCAAAACTGGTGATGTTTTCTTTCAGAGAGAATTAGACTTTGCTTTTGATTAGAGCCAAAGGATTCTTCAGAGTTGGGGCCACTTTGGTCTCTTTTGAGGGTTCTGCTTAATTTTAGATTCTGATGTTCTCTGATCTCAGACCTGAAAACATTATTTTTCCTCAGGGCATCCTGGTTTTCATTTTCCTACAGCCCACTTTTCTGGTTTTGGTTGACAGGATTTTGTTTGATGGTTTGTTATTTGTTTTGGTCTTGCTGATTTTTCTCACATTCTTACATGTCTGTGATTCATTAAAAGTGTGATGGTTAGAATTTATTAAAGACATAGACTCATTGCAGCAGGAAGTCCAGCTATAGTGAGTGCATTGTGTGCAATACTGATGGAAGTGGGAACATTTTAATGCAGATTTTGATCATGTTGATTCCCTGCTAAACATACTCCGCTAGCCCTCAGCATTTAGTACAATTTCTTTAGCAAAACCATTAAGGCACCCAAATCAGAACTCTTCTCAGCTCTCTGATCTTCTGTCCTCCTACTTACCCATAACCTGTACTCTACTGTAATTAAAATGCCCTAAATATGACACGCTTTTTAAAGACTCTTTGCTGCTTCAGCTGCTTTTTACTATTTATCTACCAGAATACTTCAGCCTTTAAGTTTCAGTGCACAGATCACTTCTTTTAAGTGTTTTCTAAACCCCAAAGACTAGTTTAAGTACCCCTCTTCCAAATTCCCCTAACAACCAACACATACCTTTCTTTTAGCTTTTACAACACTACATTGCTTTCATTGCTTTTTTTGTCTGCTTTTTCCAACAGGATCTGAAAGAAAAGGCAGTTTCTTGTTTATGTCTCTATTTCCAGTGCATAATACTTAGAGTGATCAAATAAGCTAATCTCTTAGTCAGTTCAGGTACTATAACGGAATACCATAGACTAGGTGGTTTATAAACAACAGAAATTTATATCTCACAGTTTTGGAGTCTGGGAAGTGCCACATCAAGGCACCAATAGATTCAGTGTCTGGTGAGAGCCTGCTTCCTGGTTTATAGACAGCTGTCCTTTTACTGCACCATCACATGGCAGAAAGGGCACGAGAGCTTTTTGGGGCTCTTTTATAAGGACACTAATTGTATTCATGAGGGCTCCACCCTCATGACCTAGTCACATCCCAAAGTCTTCACCTCCAAATACCATTACATTGGGGATTAGATTTCAACATATAAATTTTGGAAGGACATAAAAATTCAGTCTGTGATAGCTAGGTTGCCCAAGAAAGTCCTGGCTTTCATCTCTGGTTTTCCCAGTGTAATGATTAGTAGTACTCTCTTTGGTTTTCAAAAGTGCCCACTTTGGATAAGGAATTATATGGTCACTAATAATATTTTAAAGTTTGTTAAATGAATGAAAACATGAAGCAAATAGAAAGAAGGAGGGATATTTGGTATCGGACAATGAGATCTGACTCACTTTTCTAGCAACATTTCTTTGCAAATGTTATTTAACTCCTCTGTGCTTTAGTTTACTCGTCTGCAGAAAAGGGAAAATATTCCTTGTTAACTTCAAAATGAAGCTAAAAATAATAACAATAATAAAATAATAAAAACTCTATTGTCTTAAACCTATGTAATGCTTTAAGATTTACTAAGCACCTTCACAAATGCAATTTCATTTATCTTCTAATGACAGCACTAGGTAGTGAACATTTCCATACTCTTATGAACTAACACTCAGGTGACCAAGAGCAGTAGTTAGTGGGTGTTAGACAGTTCTGGTGACCCCGTTTGCTTTCTTGTCTATATTTATTGAGAGTCTACTATGTGTAAGGTCCTGTGTTAGGTACTGATCAATGTCACTTTTTCAAATTGAATTTATCTTATATTTAGTGTGGCTATTGAACTCATCTAATGAAACTAACGCTACACTTATTTTTTATTGGTTTATCCACCCCAGTATTACAGTCATGACATCTAATACCTTCCATGGTACTCACAGCAATTAGAAGTGGAAATATTCCATTGAAGTGTATCATTTTTATGAATTAGGAGCTTGCTTTAGTGTCTGGCCGAGTAATTAAGTGTGGCTTTCATTTAACAGTTCTATCACTTATGTTTATTTCCTTCTTATTGGATTAACGCATGAAAAATGAAGAACCATGGCAGGGCTCATATGGCTGCTTTGAAAGTCCTGTAACAGCTGATGTAGATTACAGCACAATTGATTTAACCCCTGTAGCTGAATTGATTGTCCAGATGATCCAAATGGCAAGAAAGAAGAACAATGATCATTACACAGCTCGCATTATATAGTATTCTTTATCTTATACAACTTCCACTTACATAATCTCAAGATAATTTTGTTTGTCATAACAACCTTGTGAAATAGACAGGAAGGTATTTTAAAAATAAGAAAACAAATGAATAAGAAAAAAATATTTTCATTAGTTAGCACTTTCTTGTCTGACACCAAGCCAAATTGTTTCCCAGATAGCTCACCTTACTAACAAGAGATTCTTCTAAATGCAAATTTAACCTGCTTTCTCTATTAAGTAAACCCTATTCCTCTGCAGTGGTATGAGTTGAAATTCAAACACTATAACTTTGTCCATATACATCTCATGATCTAGATCCTCCTTGCCTCTCCAACCTTAATTTTAATCATTTTCCTTTTACCTTTCCTCTTTTTAACCTTACTCCTTACCTTTCCTCCTTTCACCCCTTCCACAAGTGTGTCAAGCTTTCACATCTCTCTTTCTTTGTTCACAATGTTTGTTTTGCTTGCTTATGTTGCAGTGTAAGTCAAGTCGAACATTGCCTCCTTCCTAAAGCCTTCACTGACCTTCCTTGCCTTTGACCAAAGAACTTTGTTTCTCCAATCTCCCCAGCCTCTATTGTTCTCTATCAAAACATAGAACTTACTTGTTTATAAATCTGCTTCTCTTTACTGGACTCACTGCCCCTTTGTTTCTCTTTTCTTAGCATCTCGGAGAGTTCCAGGTACATAATAAGCACTCAAAACATATTTATTGAAAAACATCATAAATGAATTAATAATATACAGTGCTATTTCTCCTACCTCACTTTATCTGTAACCATGGTTATATATTCACGGCTTTTTACAGCTTATCAAATATGTTCATATCTCTCATTCCATTTGACAGTAGAAATAACATGAGATGCATAGGCAGGCAAGGACCTAGTCTACAAGTGAGGATAGAGAGGCTCAGAAAAAATAAATGACAACCTCCAACTTGGTGACTATATGATGCCACTTCAACCCAAGAATGTGTGTTCTTGCTGTGAGTGCTCTAAGTGTGATCATTAGCTGTTCTTGGGCAAGAAATTTAAGTGACTTAAGATAGGAAAGCTTAGAGTAGCAGGTTCTAAAAAAGTTTGAAGACTTCCAAAGAAAGATTAAAAACTTTTATTCTGTACTCTTCTCAGCTCATTATTTTGTCTTTGCAACTAGGCGTTGAGTCTGTGGTATTTATGAAAAGCATCAAAAACCACTACAGCAATAGTAAGAGTAGTTAGTATTTAGTGAGCACTCACGAAGTGTAGGGCATCATGCTGATACATGCCTTTTTCGCAACTAAATCTCAAAGCCAGTTCTTTTAATAGCTACTGTTTTCTTCACTTCACATTGAAGTGGTTGAATATCAGAGGGAATTCAATAACTTGCCCAAGCCAAATAGATAGTGCATGGTAGAGCTAGTAATTCTCCTGTCTGAAGGGAGCTGGCTGGAGCTATTGGGCTAGTCTGAAATTTTAGAGGGGAGTTGCCATGAACTGAGATTCTCTTTTATGACTTAGATCACAGAGACTCTTTTCCTAGCATGATTTTGATAAACTGCTATAATGGCATATATTGGATATAAAATACCGATATTTCCTTCCTGACTTGGTTATCCTGAACATTGTGTAAAGTCTTGGTGCCTCAAGAGAGAGCAGTTGTCCTGATAGTGTTGCTTGGAAGAATTCAAATTAGATCAAGCCAGTCCCCAGCGTGCTGCAGTGTTCTCATTCAGCCCAGCTGCCTCACAGAGCACTGCAGTGCAAACTTGTTCAACGGAATCTTGATCACCTTGTACTCGCATTCAAGAATTCATAATGTTCCATCCATGCACTCTGTTTTATAAAGATATGTGATCTGCTACACATGATTATGGTTTCACATAATATGTTGGAAGGAACAAGGCCTTTGGAGCTGGATAGTCCTGGGCTCAAATCACAGTCACATCACTTACCAGCTGTGGGTCATTGGGCAAATGACTTAATCTTTCTGAGGCTTAGTTGACTCATCTGTGAAAAAGAGCCACTGCAAGTATCTCATGAAGTTATTGTAAAATCAATGTGGAATATATATGTGTGTATGTGTATATGTATCTCTCCCACATATAGTAGATGTTTAACAAATATTATTACTCCTCCCCTTTATATTACGTGTAGTCCCGCCATGTAAATTAAACGACTCTAGTTTTAGTGTATTTTCGTCTTTTCATTTTTCATGTGGCTATGTTTAAAGCCTGCCTTTTCACTTAGTATTACATTATAAGCACTTCATAGACATCATCTACTAAGCAACTCAGCCATTCCACTCCTAGGTATTTACTGAAGAAAAATGAAGGCATATGTCTATATAAGTCCACAATGGCTTGTACTTGAATATTTATAGCAGCTTTATTTGTAATGGCAAAATTTTGGAAATATCCAAATATCCATCAACAGGAGAATGGATAAAGAAATTGTGACATATCCATACAATGGAATACTACTCAGCAACATAAAGGAATAAACTATTGATACATGCAACAGCATATATAAATCTCAAAACAAGTATGCTGAATGAACAAAACCAGGTAAAAAAGAGCACTTACTATACAATCTCACTTATACGAAATTCTGGAAAACTCAAATTGATCTATGGTGATAGAAAGCAGAAAAGTGGTTGCTTAGGGACAAGAAGAGGTGGAAGGAAAAGATTACAGAGGTGCACAAGGAAACTTTTTAGGGTGATGTATATGTTCATTATCTTGATTAAGCTGGTGGTTTCACAGGAATTTGTATAGCTCAAAACTCATCAAATTGTACACTTTATGTGTACATGTGTAGTTTATTGTAAGTCAATTATACTTTAATAAAACTGTAAAAAGTAAAAATGATATATCTTGGGGAAAAAAATGTCTGTATAATAGTACCATTGTATCATTGTTTGTTTAATTATACCCACGCTGGTACGTTTAGGTTGCTTTCCTTATTTTGCTAGTATAAACAACGTTGCAGTGAACATCTTTGGCATAAGACTATTATATACTATTTACTTTCTCTTTAGAATCTACAAATGGTGAAATAATCTTTCATTGAACAAGAATGGCACAGAAAAATCTTTGTAGCTCACTCAGTGTAGGTGTTTTTATGAGGGAGTTATGTATAAAGTAGATTTGCTAGCTATTTTTTTTTTTTTTACTGATTGTAGTCACTGGTTTCCAGACACTGCCACTTAGGCCACCAATGTAAAGAGCAGCATAGAGGCACATGAGTAACAATTTGAGTTGTAAAAACAAGAGCCTCAGGCAGAAGACCAATCATGATGGAATTTTAAGCTTCTCTAAGCATCTGACCTCATCAGGGTTCCAGGGGCCTCATGAACTACCCCTGTTGTTCTGTATATACTACCAACCATTCTGTTCAATAGTAAACTACTCTGGTCATCCAGTTACTTCTGGGAAGTCATGTGCTTCCTTTTCTTTTTATTCAATTGTGTTTTCTCTATTGGGAATGTATCAAGTTGCCACATGGACCTTTTACTTTAACGTTCACCATTCGTTTTTTCATACAATAAAAGAAACGTTTGCTGAGTTTGAACTATATGCCAAACATTAAATTTGTACTGAGGATAAAGCTATGAATAATACATAGTCCGTGGCTTCAAAATCTTACAGTTTTATTTGAGAAATCAGTAAGTAAAAAATAAGTTAGAATAAAGAGTGATTAGCACAACCAGAGGCATTAACCATTGGGGAACATATAACAGATACATGTGTCCCAGCCTAAAGAATTGGGATAGACTTTTTCTAGAAGAAGTGGCACCACATCTGGTAACTAGAAAAGGAAGAACCAGGTGAAGAAACTTAGAGGGAGAGGGAGGAGAATGTTTCAGACAGAGTAAACAGCATGTATAAGGTACTATAGGGAGAAAACATGTGGCAATACTTTGTGGGTATGTGTATAACTATGAAACTGCTCTGGGAGTGAATGGCTAGGGCTACATCTTCAAGCTGCTGCCCTTGGATTAGCCTACCTTTTCAGAAGAGTTGGACAGACTGAAGCTATAAAGGCAGGATTGGCAAGATTAAGGAAGAGTAAGGGTGATGAGGGCACTGTCAGCAGGCCTGGGGCCAGGCCAGGGAAGGGTTTGCCATTGACCTGGTGGCCCAGGCCTCCCACCATTGGCTTACTCCTTACTCCTCTTCTTCATCAGTAGTGGAGTAGACTTAGTGTTTTTCAGTGCAGAGCCTAACAAGCCACTTGACTTCTCTTCCAAGATAGTTCTAGTTTGGGTCCCCTTCTGGGACCTTTCATCTTTCATGACCTAATGATGATGACCATATTGATGAAAGGTTTTTTTTTTTTTTTCTGGTAAGGAAGATTCGCTCTTAGCTAAAACCTGTTGCCAATCTTCCTCTTTTTTTTTTGTTTGAGGAAGATTAGCCCCGAGCTGACATCTGTGCCCATCTCCCTCTATTTTGTATGTGGGTTGCCACCACAGCATGACTTGACATGTGGTGTGGGTCCGCGCCTGGAATCCTAAACTGTGAACCTTGGGTTGCCGAAGTGGAGCACGCTGGACTGAACCACGACATCATGGGGCTGGCCCTAGATTTTTTTTTTTAATGTGTGCTTTACATGAAGGACTCATAAGAAGCATCGGAGTAAAAAAAATGTATTACTAAAAATATTCTTTAAAGTATTTGTTTTCTGATTACAAAAGTAATATATGCTCCTTATAGAATAATAATTATTATCAATTATGACTATTTTAATATGTTTATTATAGAAAAGTTGCAAAATACAAAAGCATAAGGAAGAAAACAAACATTACTGGTAATATTTAGAGGCAGCATAGTTAAAAGTTTTTTCTTTCAGTATCAACTGCTTATTTCATTGTATCTAAACTCTTATGTATTTAATCAATGCCCCTGATAAATATAGGGTCACTTCCAGCTATTTCTATTTACAAATATTACTACAGTGATAATTCTTACATATATACCTTAGCATATAAGATTTAGTATGTCATAAAATAAATTTATAAAGGTGTAATTGTTGGGTTAAAAGGCAAAAGTCATAATTGAAAGATTGCATAAAAATAACATTTATTCCAACATATTTACCTATCCTACCTTCTATTAGTGGACATATAGATAACTTCCAAATTTTATTCCTGTAAATAACTTTAAAGTATTCTTACATCCTAAGATATCTTTGGGCCTGTCAATTAAGTGCTGCCAGTCCATGAGTCATTTCAAGTTGGCAGAAGATGCTAGAGTCTGGTAAAATCACTCAGTGCCCTCCAACAGTATATCCAGTCACATAAAGGGGTGGCAGGGGATTTGGTAATCTTATTGAGTATTGACCAGGTTCCCATTTCCATATTTTTATACACATCATCTCATTTAATTCTCAACTCACCTGTGTCAGAGGTGTAGTAACCCATTTTACAGATGAAGAAACTAAGGCTCAGAGTAGTTAAGTGACTCTCCCACAGTTACATCTAGTCTGAGTTGTAAGTAAGACCTCAACTGGAGTCTATCAATTACCAAAGCTCATATTCTTCCATCTATACATGTCTTCTCACAAAGATCAATAAGAATTATAGTGCTTCTTTTGTAACCCAGAGACAAGACAGTATCTCTCTTTCTAATTAATAATAATAGATTAACAATTTCTGACCATTACTATATGTCAAGTACTTTTCTGAACTTTATAGGTAGCAACTCATTTAATCCTCCAAACACAATGAGAGAGGGTCTATTATTGTACCCAACATGCAGATGAGGAGACTGAGGCTCAGAGAAATTAACTAAATTACCCATGAATGCTTAACTCATGGGTGCAGAATGCAGGATTCAAGTGAAGCAGCCTGTTCTTGAGTCAGCATTCTAGACCACTCCATTGCATTGCCTCTCAGAGTCAATTGTCAGTTTGTGCCAGAAACCAAACAGTAGGTGTTGTCTTACTATCTATAGTAGCATTACACAAAATTAAAAGGCAGTATAGGGGTCAAGATTCTGGATTTTGGATTCAGACTCTGGAACCAAACTGCCTCTGTTTGAATCCAGGTTCTGCCACTACTACCTGTGCTGCCTTGTGGCAAGATACTTAATCTTTCTGTTTCTGAGTTCTTCATCCATAAAATGGAAATAGTAATAGTAAGCATCTTATATCGTTGTTATAAAAATAAACATTTGTATTGTGCTTAAAACAGAGCTTGGCATATACTTGTCACTATTTGAGTTTTTGTTGAATAGTTTATAGTTTATGAGTTCTCCTCTTCTGATTCCTCCCTCACAAACCACACTCAAAGAAATAGTGATCTCAATGGCAACCTGAGGTGACTAGACACATCCACAATGTCTGGTTTTTTCAAAAGGCCCTGCCCGCTGCTGATGCCCAGCAAAGATTTGGGCCCTAAGGCTTCATAGTATCTTAAGTTTCTGTGAGATCTGTTTTAAAGGGAAGACTCAGCCTTGCCAACTTTCCAAATTTAGCCATAACTGGGTCACCTAAAAAAGTAGTGCACTATTCCCTCAGGTAACCTTTCGCTTATGTTAATTTTATGTGAAGTGTTTCTCACCAAATCTTAGCACGTTCTAAATTTCGTGAGTCACTGCTTCGGCAGATAAGTATGTGAAGAGTGTCTTTTCTGAACTCTTACCAGGTGTGGTGCAGCTTGCCTTTGCCTTGGTCAAGTCTGTATCTCTAGGGATTGGTACCAAAGGTAAAAACCAGTAAACAGGATCAGGTGTGGGTATTTTTATTTTTGTCTTTCATATTGTAAAATCTTCGAGAAGGAATTTTGCTTTGAATGAGTTGGGCCACATCCCTACTACTGCTCACTAGCTGGTAGGTGCTCCAGATACAGATGGGAATTTGATCCTGGTCCTGTGTTTAAAGACAGCACAGTCTCGTGTTGATCACAGTCTCTGGAGAAACGCTTCCAAAGCTTCTCTTCAGTTTGGGGTCAGAGGTTGATTTTCTCAAGCCTAGACACAGTCACATGAGTCATTATCTGACACAGGGCCTTCTCCTTATGTCTCCAGACCGAGGAAAAGGTGGCTCTGGCTTTTAGAGTTACAAGAAAAGTCTGCAGTGAAGAACTGTTCTCTTCCCAGGGAACAAAGGATGTGTGGGTTACCGTGAGAGAAAGGCCAGGAGCATTTTGAGAGGGCTTACCATAGGCCAGGCACCATATTAGTGTTTTGGTTATCTTACTTTAACGTCAAATCAGCCAAGTGGGGTGATTTTCTCTTTCAGTGTTTATTAGTTATCTTAGGTGAGAATAACTTGGTTAAGGTCAGAGCTAGGAAGGGGTAGAGCTGGAATTTGAACTTAAATCTATCTGGCTCTAGAGACCATGTACTTCCCACTGTAGGAATTATCTCCTTAGAGGGGTCATTTTAGAGAAAAAGTATATTGAATTTAGTATATTATAAATCCTTACTAGAGTCTTTAATAGATTCAGGAACCAGAGTGAGGGATTTTTAAAGTCCACTGGCATCATTTTCTTGAATAAATGGCATTTCGTCTTCTGTCACCAAATAATCTTACACTTTTCCTTGTGAGTGCATCAGTATAGTCTGTTCTAGTTCAGCTAGTTAAGCAAGGCTATGCACCAAGTTGAGAGTTTTATCTGTCTCTCTCAACTTGACAGAGTGAAAGAAAGACAGGGACTTTGAAGACTCATAGAACTGAGTTCTATCTGTGTACCTGCCACTGACTCTCAAATGAAGAGAATACCTTGTTTGTGGGGTTGGCATGACACATAGAATAGAATTAATTATTATTAATCACCTGGATTACAGTTGTGACTCAATAAATTATAGTCTTTTCCCCTTCATAGTGAGATATCTGGGGGACTCACTATCTAGGTGAAAAGAGCTCATCTGAAGATATTTACTAAGCATACACGGTGTCATACTGTTTTAGATGATTGAAGAACACTGAAGGACTGATTAAAAATCTAAGTGTCCTGCCCTTGAGGCCCTTGGGTCCTGGATATGGAGAAAGAATTAAAAAGTAGAAGTAATTTAGAGACAAATTAAATATTTAATATATGACATTTGCAGTGAATAAAATAGAATTCAGAGAAAGTAGAGACTAGTACAGGTGAGGGCTCAGGGAAGGCCTTGTTGGGAGGAGGGGCTTGAGCAGATCTTGGGGCGGGAGGCCGAGGTCAGGGATAGATGATGCTACACCAGGTAAAAGGAAGAGCTTAAACCATCAGTGTCTCCTATGATTTTCCTTCTCCTCTTTTATTCCTTGTTTCTATAGCAAGAACATAGAGGTCATTTTCCTTTTCCTCCCTACTCCTCTTTCGTTGTAGTGCAACTGTTTTGCTTGGTAATAGAAATAGATGTATCTATCTTCTTGTCAACCTTCCAAAAGGAGTTTACATAGTTTCATTTGTTTGTCACCATTGTTGTTTAACTTATAAATTAACATAAAAATTTTTTTCTTGCAACTTTGCAATGTCCTTATTTAAAAAGGAACATGGGGGGCTACCCCCATGGCTAGTAAGCATAAAAGAGTATAGAGAAAAATATTTAGCAGGGGCCCACCATACAAAGAAAATTGTAATTTATATTTTGGAGTGTTTCCTGTCAGTTTTTTTTTTCATACATATTATCTTTTGTTTATTTTTCTTAATAGTGATCACACATTATATACATTTCTGGACTCTTTGTCTATACATTATTATCATATCAGCATAAAATTCCACTAATATACGGTTTACTTAACCATTACCTAATGTTGTACTTTTAAATTGTGTATTATTTCCACTGGTAAAATAAATTCCTGTTGAAAATGTTCAGTCTTTTTATTTCCCTGGATTTTTTGGATTATTTCTTTAAAATGTACTCTGGGATGTGGAATATATAGAATCAACTTTTTGGTGGAATTAGTTGTTTATTTTAGAGTTATTTGAGCAGCTGCTGTCTTCCAGGTACCATGCTGAAGTTGACTTTGGCAAGCTAACAATCTAGTAGGAAAATTAAGACAAATAGAAAATAATTAGTTCTTTAAGAAGAGAATAGGAAAAGCACTGAAGAAATTCAGAGAATTTATGACTGGAGTGAAGAGGGAAATCTCATGAAGAGAGGCAGAACTTGCATTGGGCTTGAGTGATGGGATTAGCAATTCCATGTAATCACAAGTGCAGCGATGGGACAAAAAAAAACATAATCAAAGATCACTGAGCAGACCTATTTGCAAGGAACTTAGAGGTTATGCAAAGAAATTGTAGACCAGAAGCCTAGAAAGGTAAATGGTAGCCAGAGGGTCACAAGTGTCACATTAACTATTTGAGGTGATGGATGTTAACTAAACTTATTGTGGTAATCATTTTGTGATAGATACATATATCAAGTCATTATGCTGTACACTTTAAACTAATACAATGGTATATGTCAATTCTATCTCAATAAAACTGGAAAGAAATTAACTCCATGGCAAATGCAAATTCTAGTCAGGCATTTTATGAAACAACCAAAGAAAGAATTCCAAATACCTTTTTAATAGACAGTGAAGAGTTCTGGGATTTTTTTCCACAGGTGGTTATGCAGTGTTACAGATCGATCCTCAAAAAGAGATGCTTATATGGAAAGATGCTCAATATCACTAACAACAAAAGGATGAGAATGAAAGCAATGCAAGATCATTTTCACCTATCAGATTAACAAAGATTTTAAAAGATTAATAATGGTTAGTACTGACAAGCATATAGAAAAATAAGTACAATCATCACTGATGTAAATTGTGCATAATTATGAGACTGTAAAGTGACATTGGCTTTCTGGAAAACAATATGGCAGAATGCACCAATATTTAATACTTTATTCTTGGCAATTCTACTTATAAAAATATCCTAAGGTCACAATTGAGCAACATTCAAAAATGATTGTCCGTGATGTCTACAGTAGTATGTTGTCTTATAGTATAACATTAATAACAACTGAAATGTCTGTTACTTGGAGTATCTTAAATAAATCATGGCATAAACCTTGAACAAAATGCTTATAATTTTGGTTTTCCATAAGGATGAATTAGATATTTACGTACAAACCTGGAATGATGTTTATCATCATATGGTAAAAAACAAATGAAAATAGATACCAAACAGTAATTTTGATCTCATTTATGTGAAAGCAGAAACTTCATATGGAAAAAAATCATCAAGAGAGATATATACCAAATAGTTAATAGTAATTATTACTTGGGAGTAGAAGTAAAAAGAAATTTCACTTTTAGTTTAAATCCATCTACATTTCTTAAATGAATGTAAAATTAATAAATTTTTAAAGTATTTTAAAAAATTATTAAAAAGAGATTATCAGAAACATCATTTTGTCTACTGATTTGAGTATAATCCTGAATGAATATAAAGGCAAAGATGGAAGTCAGTGTCATATCATCCAGTGTTCACCACATTATTTCCTATCCACTATTCTACTTTCAGTCCATTATAGCATTTAGCAATACATCTTACTTTCTGGTTTATTTTTTTTAATTATCTTGCTGAGATTAAGGACCTTGCTTATCTTGTTCCATGCTGTGTCTTCCGCCCTTAGAACATTGCCTGAATGATATCACCCTCACATAAATGAGTTGAATCAAATAAATGCCAGTTGGAGAGCTATTGCAATAGTTGCTTTGAAAATAAAGTCTAAACACCTTAATTTGACTTATAAAGCCCTACATCATTTAGTTCCTGCCAACCGCTCTGGCTTCATTTTCTTATCATCTCCACCTCCATCCCCTCCAGGATCTGTACACACTGAACTTTTTTCAGTTATCTTAACATACTCTTCTTTTTCATCTCCAGACCTCTGCACATGTTATTCTTGCTTCTTGGAAAATTCACTGCGTTCTTCTTTCTGTTACTCCTGTTTATCCTTCTGATATCCGAATAGCTTAAGCAATATTATGGCTTACAGTGGCAGGCTCTGGAGCTAAATGTCAGATTAGTTATATAACCTTAGTCAAGTTATTTTTGCTTAAATATCCTTATCTGTAAAGTAGGAATAATAGTATCTTTTTCATAAGGTTGTTGTGAGGATAAATGAGTCAATACATGAAAAGCACTAAGAACAGTTCCTGATGCGTAGTAGCTGTTTATTGCATGTTAGGATGATGACGATGATCACTTGTGGTGTGGTAGTTGTGGTGATAGTGATGTCACTTTTCTCAGAAAACTTCCTTATCCCAGGATAGGTAAGCTGTCATTATTCTTTACTGGAAAACTATTGTATATTATTGCCCATTTGTTTGTTTTGGGATCTTACTATGTATAAGCTCCATGGGATCAGAGGCTTAGGCCGTTGAGGTCACCAGGGTACCCACAACACCTAGCATAGCGTCTGGCAACTGGTAGGTGCTTAATAAATGTTTGTAAAATGACTGAATTGGATAATCTTGGCATAAAGCAATAAAGTTGAGCTAAGATATATTGTAAGAACTGAGAAGACAGATCTTGGCAATGGATAAGAATGAGAAAGAGTAAGAGTCAAGGATAACTCAGGTTCAGGTATTGGGGACTAGAAAAATGATGGAGCCAATAAGAGAGAGGAATAAAGATGAGTGACTAGTCTTGGCCCATCCTGTTGACACTCAAGAATTATATTTTGTCTTTATGTTTTCATAGCTATCCTAAAGGGCTCTTAGATTTGTTACATCCTTTGACATTCAGAACTTTATGTTGTAGCAATGCAGATGTATATCCCCTTCTACAGATGAGTAAATTAAAGTTCGAAGGTAAATGGTTTGCTCTAAGTCACGTTTGAGTAGAAGGAAAGTCATATTCCAAGTAGAAAAAAATGTAATTTTATTTAAATTATTCATTTGTTCATTTAGAAATATATACAGAAGGTCTGCTATGGACAGAGCATCATGATCTGGGCATATAGAGATGTAAATGACCTGGCCACTGCCCTTAACAGCTCAATATTTATTGATAGATACAGTTACATAAACAAATTTGAGACAGACTAATAAACCTAAAAGATTCAGATAATGCCCTCTAAGAGTCCCACGAACAGAGCAATTAGTTCTCAGTAGAAGACTTGAAAGAAAGTTCTTGGATGATGTTACATTTGACCTAGGCTTTTGTGCTATTCATTTTTCAGAATTTTCCTCCAATATATTTCTTTCAAAGATAAGCTAGACTTTGATTCTAAATTACAATTTTCTAATTTCATCAATGTGTTCATGAAAGAGCATTATCTAATGCGTGTCTATCATTTATCTTTAAGTTTTAGTTTCCTGTAAATTGTTTTGCACTTTTTCTTTGCTTCTTTTAGTTTATCTCAGCAACAGTAGTTCTCTGTTGTGAAGAAACGCTGAATGAATTAATATTTGAGGTGAGAATTGTCAGCATACTTTTAAGATCGTCTGCAGAGCTGATAATATGTTGAGAAACGGACTTTTTAAAGCAAAATAAAAGGTGAATCCAAATGAGAATATTCCAGATCCCCAAGTTGATCACTCTATTTCCCCATTGTATCCTTAAAGGGACATAAAAACAAATTCAAATTACACCTGAATCTTGGTGATAATAGAAAAATAGATTGTTTTAATATATGACAAAGGGGTCACTGGTATATGGTCTAAGGAACTAAATTTAGGTTGAGAATAGAATCATAAGGTTTATGAATTGAAAAGGAAACTTAATGGGTAATCTAGTACAATCTTTTATTTGTCTCTTTCTTTCTTATTTAGAAATTGATAGAAAGATTGACTTGAATTCATTTTAATCCAATTCAATGAAACAATTGCTCAGTATTACAAGGTTATTGAATTGCTTAGTAGTACAAGGTTTCCATTACTTAATATCTTTTCATTACTTAATACCTTTATGAAACTGGGCAAGTCATTTAAGATCATCAAGTCTATTATTTTTTAACCAATGAAATGGGAAAATGGAGGAAAAAAATAGGTATCTCATAGAGTTGTTGAGAGAATGAAATGAGATAATGCGTGTAAAATACTGGTCTGGCCATTTTATTGTGGCCCATCCTACTCCTCCACTTCTAGAAAGTAGTAAGATTGGTTTGGTTGTAATACAAGTGGCTGGCCACATGTGTTTCTTCCACCACTGTATTTCCAGTGCTCTGCCCAGTGCCTGACATCTAGTAGGCACTCAGTAATTCTTTCTTGAGTGAGTGTATGAACCTGACTTTCCTTATGCCTTTATATTAATGATGGACTCCTGAAGGTGTTTAAATTCTAGACCTCTGAAATCTAAGCCACTCTTTTCAGAAAAGGGTAAATTGAGACCCTAAGAGGTAAAGAATTGGCCTACAGTCACAAGATGAACACACTAGAATGGCAGATCCATTTGGGACCCAGGCTTTCAAACTTCTTGTCTAGTCTATTTTCTACTACAGACTTTTAAAAATATTAATAAATAGTGTGTTTTCCCAACATTCTAACTATAGTCAAACATACTCATTTAAGAGAATTTGGAAAATACAATTGTGTAAGAAACAAAATACACCTTTTAAATTTACTTATATAAACACTGTTAAAATTTAGGCATATTTTCTTTGGCTCTTTCATTTGATATCACCATGACTAATTATTTTGTTACTAAATATTCTTTTAAAACATTTTAATGGTGGATTAGAGTTCAATTCTACAGAAACACTGAATCTTGTCATTTTTTATTGTTGGATATTTAATTTCCAGTTTTTCACTATTGTAAATAATTTTCTCATGCACCTTTATGCAAAATTGTCTGTCTTCTGATTATTTACTTAGAATAAATTACTGGAGATGAAATAATAGCTGGATCAAAGGTTAGATCCATTTTTAAAGCTCTTAAATGATAAATAGTAGCACTATATTTCTTTCCAGCAGACTACCAATTTCTTTCCCAAAAGCTGGATCTGTGGGTATTTTTCTTGAGAAAATTTTATTTTTATTTTATTATATTTATTTTATTATTTTTTATTTATTTATTATATTTATTATATTAATTTTATTACCAGAAAAATGTGTTAATATTGAAGGACAATTTCTTCTTTTTTTTTTTCTTCCAAAATAATTCTTTCGGGGGCAAATGCGTCACTACAGTTTCTAGAATAACATGTCAATGCCAAACATCATTCCTCATTATTTTTGCTTGATAATACGTGCTGATTACCTGTGTTCAATCTCCATAAAAATAACAGCAGAGATAGCTTCAGCATCGCTGAGTCACTACCTTTATACACACAATCCAAGCATAATGAAGTGAACAAAGGTCGTATTTTAAATAGCCGAATATAAAGATTCTCTGTGATAAAAATTTTTATGTTCTGTTAAGCCAATTATTCTTTGGGCATTTGAGCTTTTATAGCAATCATCTAAACATTTCTTGAACACCTACCATATACCGTGTTTTGGGGATAAATGATAAAGGGCTATGCTTTCCTTTTTTTTTCCTCTCATCCTTTAATGAATGATGGTAAGCCCTGGTGTCATTTTACAGATTTCTCTGGTTTATTAAGAGTTTCCTGTTGTTATTTGAGAAACACCTAAGCGTGCTAGACTAGGCTTGGAATAAAGATACTTAAAAGTTCTGATTTACTTTTATCGTCTATGAGGTCTTGAAATTAAATACTTGCTATTATATTTATACATGGTAAACTCTCTTTTTACCTTCCTGAAAAATGGGTTTCAAAAATAACAAACAAGGTATTTGTTTTCATTGTGGCCTCAACACCAGCTTGTATTATAGAACAGGTTTCTTAACCTCAATAATCCTGAATTTACTAATCTATAGAAAATAACAATTCTGCTGACACCACAGGACTGTTGAGAGAATAGGAAAAAATAGAAGTCTAGCAAGTAAATGTTAAAAGGAAACTATAAATACAAGTTGATAATAATAAATACTTAGGGTTTAAGTTGAAATTTATTTTCCTAATGATGGTATTATGGCCAGGGACCGAGCAATGCCCTATGTCTCACCCTGCTTCTCATGAGGTTTTTGATTAAGGAATACGTAGATAAGATATAGAAGCTAAACTGGCCTTGGAGGACCACTTCATAACTGAAGACCAATTGTTCCCAAGGCATTGCTCTGGTAAAAGCTGAAAAGCCATTGTGTCTTAAGCCTGAAAGTATAAGGTGGGTATTCTGCTCTTTCTTTTATAAAACTAAGATGTCTGAATATGCCACTCAAATTCAGGTACAGAGCATCTAAAATAGAAAGAATAAGACCTAGTTGGGTCTACCCAGAGGGGCACTCCCTGCTCAGTTCTGCACAACATAAAGTACAATAACAAGAAAAAAGAGAATGGCCCAATGTGCCTGGAAAAAGCGGACTCTACCTAGGTAAGCCTACAACATGGAGGCAGGCAGAAGTAGAAGAGGGAGCTCCACCTATGGTGCTGACCTGTGAGGCAGTTTTCGTAGGCCCTAGTAAAACATGGCTCAGTGAATGTTCTGAGCTCTGACCTACCAGATTATTAAAAACAAATAAAGGCGTGATGGTGGAAATATAGGTAGAACAGGTGGAATTGTACCCACTTATGTTGTGGTTAGGCCTTGTATCTGGGAAAAAACATTCTCAAAATGCAGTAATAAATGAAATCAGATAAAGTGGAAATAGGTTGAATAGGATTAGGTAAATAACTATCACAACACCAGTGCCTCAACATTGGCTGCAAAGTGAAACCACCTTGGAGGCTTTAGAAAATACTGATTTCTGGGCCCCAACCCCAGAGAGTCTGGATGAATTGCTCTATAATGCAGCTTAGACGTCAGGATTTTTTTTAAAGCTTTTCAGGTGATTCTAATGTGATGGCAAAATTGAGGAACACTGTCTTAGAAGATGCTTAAACACTTTTCACCTAAACAAGAATAAAACTTAGAAAACATAAATTAGGTACCAGTTCCTTGCATTATAGGATCATCTTTGCTTTCAAACGGACTCTCCCACAGAATTCCCTTCAATCTCTATTTGTTCTGACTCATTTAGAGCACAGTTACTTTTATACCCAATCATTCAGAGATTTATCTATAAGCTTAGGCTAGAAACAAAACAATTTTAAATTTACAATTTGAAGGAACAAAGGAGCACTGAATTTGGAGTTAAGGAAACTGTACTCTACATATGGATACTACAAGTGTTAGTGGTTGTTTCCGAGCAAAGGACTTAGCCCTTCTGTACTGCAGTAAAATGAGCGTTTGGATAGGATGACCTCTCTGGCACAGTGTGGCCCAGTGCCAAACACACCCTATGAAATCAGACACCACTGCCCAAACCCTAGGTTAGCCAGTCACTGCAACTTTGGACATCTTAATAAAGTTTTCTAAGCTTCAGTTTCATCATTTATGAAAAGGCACAGTAATAGTTACTTTATTGGGATTTCATGAATATTCAATAAAAAATATATATATTGACTAAGGCTTAAAATTTGTTTTTGTCACTGTTATTATTTTTATAAAGATTCCTTTTAGTCTGGAATTAGGTGAATCTAGGTCACTCCTCTCCCATATATCTTTTGCAAATGGTGGTCCATCATTTCTTTGAGCACCTCTATATATTCTAGGCTCTTCTGGACTAATATTTCATTTATTTAAAGGCTAGCCATAATCTACTAGCCATAAATTGACTTTATGGCCAACTAATTATTTGCCACCTACAGTCTGGAAAACACTATTTAGCTCCCTCAAAATGTGTTCCTCACTCATTCCATTACTCTTCCAAAAGCAAAAGATATTCTCTGTTCAAATAATGTTGAGAAAGGTTGTATAATGCATTTGCTTCTTGGAGATGCTTGTGCAGTAATGTGATAAAGTCTTCAAAAATTCTCTGATCACCCACACCCTTATCCCAGCCCCAGAGACACATATGTTTATTTGAATCTTTGGTTTCTTATCATAATCTACCTCCCCACTCTACCACTATTGGTGATTTCAATATCCACATGGATAAACTATTCAGTACTCTAGGTCCTCAATTTCTTGACCTCTACACCTTAAGTGACCTTTTCCTCAACTCCAGATGAACTGCCCACTCCCATGATAACACCTGGATTTGTCATCACAAACAATTGCATCTGTTCTGAAATCTTGATTTCAGACATATGACTCTTCTACCACCACATTCTATCTTTCTACCTTATTTATTCAGGTACCCCTCTTGCCACAATTCATTGATTGCACAAAGACTTCCAGTCCATTGAATCCCATCACTTTTCAACTATTCATTTATACATTCTTGAGTTTGTTCTTCTTGTCCTGCCTAGAGTTCATTATCCATTACTACAATCGCTTCCTTCACCTTCAACCAAAGACCTTGCCCCATACTTCACTAAGAAACACAAGACATCTCCTTTGATTTCCCTCATCTTCTCCTACCAATCTCATCAATTCCCTTGCTTCTGTGCTTGCTTTTTGCTTTCCTTTTATCACATTGAAAGAAATTCGTCTCTTCTTATGGTTCTGTCCACTTGGGCTTGGGGTACCAGCCCTCTTGCCTTCTCAAGAATTTTGTTATTTTTTATATGTATTTTTATAACTTTTGCCATGGCTGAAATAATTTTAAATATCAAGGTAAAATGCATCAAAATATAAAATAGGTCTTGTGCTCACAGTTGCTAGAATTATCTGACACATTCAGACATCAGTTACTCCTTATCACTGTTATGTTCATTTGTCAGAAGGGCCTCTACACATTACAAATGCTCCATCAAAAGCAAGTCTCCAAAACCTCACATTGCTTTTAGTTTTCATTTTCCACCATTTGCTGGGACTGGTCTGTGCTCCATGTACCAACTTGTTTTTGAATCTCTCAGCTTTTTGAAATTATGAAGAGTCTTCATATTTACAGCCAAAGATTTTCTCTGACTCTAAGTATGAGAGTCAGACATATCTCCCTATCACCAAAGGAAAGTGTTCTTAAAAGATTTTTATTATGGAAATTTTCACATACTCAAAAGTAGAGATAATAGAATAATCTACCCCCATTTTTACATTCTTGTTTTATCTATCCACTCTTTCCCACTTATTTAAATATCTGTTTGATAGAATAATTTAAATCATATAATTTTACGCATAGATAGTTCAGCACGTTTTTCTAAGAGATAAGTATTATTTTAATATAACCAAAATATAATTATCAAACTAAGCAAAATTAACGATCAATGAATAACATCTAATATTTAATCCATGTTCTGTATTACCCAAATGTCTTAAAACTGTCTCTCTTTTTTTTTTTGGCTTTATTGAGAGATAATTGACATACAACATTTTGTAAGTTTAAGGAATACAACGTGATGATTTAATACACATATATGTTACGGAATGATTACCACAAAAAAACTGTCTTTTTTATAGTCAGTTTATTCTAAGTAGGATCCAGCTAAGATCCACATATTGCATGTGGTTGATATAATCTTAAATATCTCTTAATCTATCAGTTTCCCCTCTATTTTTATCCCATGCATGTTAAAGAAATCAGGACTTATATCCTGAATAATTTCCCATACTCTGGATTTGTCTAGCACTATTCTTGTGGTATTATTTAATTTGTTCCTTTTTTCCTACCCCTTTTCCTGTAATTTGTTAATTAGGGGTAGAGGCCTGATTATATTGAAGATTCTTGTGTTTTTTGTTTTGTTTTCTGTTTTCGAATGGCAGGAATACTTTATAGGCAGTGCTAGGTACTCCCTAATGCCTCCTATCAGGAGGCACATGATGCCTTGTCCAATTTTACTGATGCTGTAATTGATAAATGGGTTCGGATGGTGTCAGCCTAATCCATCCATTATAAAGTTCAAAATTTAAGGTTTTAGAGATAGATTTTCTTTATTTACCCCACAATAACTGACGGCTGCTCTACTGGTTCATGGCTGCCATGGCCATATCATCTAACCTTCCTCCTGAAAGGCACCTGCACTTTACAAATAAATTAATACCAAAACCAGAGAGTAGAAGAATGTGTACATCCTTTTATCTCACTTCCTCGCTGTAATCTCCACCACCGCTGACCTCATTGTTCTCACTTAAAAGACATTTTGACGTAATTTTTGGACTCTAGCATTTGTAGAGCCCAGCTGGAGAAAAATGGAGTGCTTTGAAAACAGTATCAATTTTTCAGGAAAAAAAAAGTTTGTCTAACAATAATAATGGGTATACGGAAGAGAAATACAAGTGCTTCCCCTGTCATTATCCTTCCTTGTAATTAATGCTTTTGTGTCTGTCTTCCCAGTTAGACTCTAAGTTCTATCAGCGCAAGAGATCCAGTCTGTTCACTATCATTGCCTTGCATGTAGTAAGTCTTCCAGAAAAAGTGTTTTGAATTAATGATTAGGAAAGTGACGGATTTCTTGTAATATAGTTAAGCGTTCAGTCCTCACTTCAATTCTTATTGAGAATATATCATCTCAAAATCAAAAATGAACTTAGAGGTCATCTGGTTCATACATAATGTTTTCTGGGGCAAACACACACTGGCCCCTTAGCTTCTGCCGGAGCCCCACCATTGAGGAACAGCACACTCCTTCTCAGTTGCTGCACAGTCTGTCTAGCAATAGTGCTGATTGTTAGAAATGCCTTCCTTAAATTGAGTTGATATTTGCCACTCAAATTACATCCTTCCCTTAGCAATTTCAACAGAGTAAGGCTGACCATTCTTCCAGTTGATAAGAGACGTTTGTAGTTTGCCTAATATTTTTTTCCCTTAGAATTAGCCAAGGGTATGTGTTCATGTAGAGAAAAAACATTAAACAGTCTTTTTTCCTATAATATCTAATTCAAATTCCTCAGACAGTGGCTGTTTTCCCCCCCCATATTAATATTCCTCTAACTGTTACCCTGAAGATGCCTTATTTTTGTTAGTTTTTATTGATTTCTCTATACTGTAGTGTCTGGTTATTTAAAAAATCCAATTATTTCTTTAAAAATAAGCTTAAAAAATCAGACCAGGGAATGGTTATACCTCCCTGCTTCAAAAGCAGTCTTCAATATATGACTTAAAAACCAAGAAAGCATCTGGAGCATTGGGATGATTTCTGCCATTTCTTCTTTTGTGCTTTTATTTATGGTTAAAGAAACTATATTAAGCTTTCAGCAGCAAATCTGAATAAAGCTTGAAATCACTTCGGGAACAATTGAATCAGGAATAACCTGTGAAGTCATTACTACCTTGAGCTGAGAGCCAAACAGTGTTTCCACTTTGCAGAATCGGTCTGTGCAGATCCGGGAAACTCCTGGTGCCTTTGTGCCTCTCCCACTGGACTGGGCATGACAAGGTTCAGCTGCTTGCATGTTTATTTCATTTAGATAAGCAGAGAACAAGTTCCCTTTCTACCAAGGGGATTTACCTCTTCATGAGGTAACTCTGACAGTGGCTAAGCCTTTAATTAAGATGCAGTTGGTGGCATCTCAAAATAAAACCCAGAAATAGAACTTTTTCTGTCATAGCTATACGTTCAAGAAAAGTATGAAACCCGAAAAATAAGTCTAAAATAAATATCATTTTAAATCTCCATTTTTCAAAGTGCTGTTGTGATTTTTTGGAATGACCTACATTTTGTGATCTACTTTTTGCATGAAGGGTCATCTCCAAGATTCCGAAGAACTTTCATAGCAGCAGTTGATTTAAATGCTGAGTTTATACTTTGGAAACATGCCAAAGAGTCCTGAGGTAGGAGATTTGCTTTAAACCAGTAAAGATTACATGATGTTCCATTCTCTTTTACTAAATAATTCCCTATGCCTACTTGTATCTATGGAAACCTGCAATGGTCCCATAATTGCAATAGGCTCCGAACTGGTCTCTCTGCACTAGTCTGTCTATCGCAGATCTCTCCACCTCCAGTCTATCACTCACACTACTGTCAGAGTGATTTTTCTGTAAGACAAATATAGCACGCCACTCCCTATTTTACACCTCATAAATCCCAAACATTGCCATGCGTATCATTCAGAGCGCTTATATATGGCCCAGTCTAATTTTCCAGCCTCGTGTCTTATCAGTCCCACCATATTCTAGTCATAATTTCCTTTGTATGCCTACCTTGCTCTTTCATGCTCTTTTCTCATGCTTTCTTACATCTGTCATCTTCTCTTTTTTATTCCCAGTAACCTCTCCACTGATCTTTGAAAAAACAATTCAAATGTCACTTCTAGGATAAAGTCTTTACTGTCACCCCAAATGGAGTAGGTACCTCTTTTCCTGTGTCCCCATAGTACAGACACCAGGCGCATAGAAAATGCTAAATAAATGTTATGGCATCTTCAATTTCTCCCTCCTCAGTGTCTCCTTCCTTTCATTTTGCAAATATGGCTGAGTCTTCCCTATTCTAATCATATAAAATCTTCTCTCTGCTCTTCCTTCTCTCCTTTAAGCTACATCATTACTTGCACTCCCATCATCACCTAATTTCTTGAAAGAAAAAAAAAGTCTGTATTGTCATCTCTCTGGAAAATTAATAGGTGTTAGATGGGAAAAAATAGTGTTTTGAAGTCAAATAAGTTTAGAAAATCTTGAATTAAACAACATTAAACAGACATCTTTGTTGAATGATTACTCAGTCTTTAATATGCTAATGCCACCAAAGGGAGATGTTTCCTAACTTAACTGGCTGTAGGGAGAACTTAAGAGACTAGCGTTCTATTGGCCTATACTTATTTCCTTCCACTTTCTCACTGTTCATACTTTAACCCAGTGAATTCTGGTGTATGCCTACATCAGATACCTTAAACCATACTCAGCAAGGTTACTGTAACTCATTGAACCTTTAAGTCAATGGGTTTCAATCTTGTCTGTATACTTTGCAATCTTCTAGGGAGCTTTAAAATTATTGCTGACTGGGCCCCATTGCCAGAGATTCTGATTTAACTGATTGTGGATGTAGTCTGGGCATGGGGATTTATAAACGCTTCCCAGGTAACTCTAAGTGCAACCAAAGTTGAGAACCATCGCCCATTGCCTCAAGCTGTTAGTTCATTCTTTCATTCATCCTAAGTACTAAGTGCTGAGGATAAAGAAATAAATAAGACATGGTCTTCTCCCTGATGAATCTTATGGTATAATAGAGAAAGACAAATAGACATGTGACACAGGTACAAAGTGTAGCAGTGTTTGCATTAAAAATCTTATAAGATAAGGAGAGCACAAACAAAATCATAGTCAGTTCTACCTAAGGAATTGGAATGGGTAAGAAAGGTTTCATAGTGAAAATTATTTATGAGTAGGCATTTGTCAGGCAGGCTAGAGTGCTATTTAAGGAAGGACATTTTAGATGGTGGGGGGGATCGTCATGACAGAAGCATAGTGTATGACAGTATAGTTGTTAGGGTAATTGCAGCAATACATCAGAGCTGCTGATAAGATGGAGGGGAGGATGAGAGATAATATTGGAGATGTAGATGGAGCCTCATCCGGGAGAGGTTAGTATGACACTAATAAATGGTTAACTTTATTTTGAGGGAAATGAGGAAGTATTGCAGTGTTTGAATCAGAAAGTGACATGATTCAATTTGCTCTTTGATTTGTCACATCAATTTCTTCCTAATTTGTACACCTCAGGAGCAGGCCCCTGTCGTCATTATCTCTGTGCCCCTATAAGCTTAAAATCTCTGTCCTTGTTTGGTTAATCAATGTATATCCTCTGCCCAAAAGAGTGCTTCTGTGCTCTATGAGAGAGGGACTCCGGCTTTATTCACAGCTGCACAGTCCTAGGGATATGTTGGGTGGAGAGGCAGCATCTACTGAATAAATGCAACAACAATGTAAACGTAATGAATGCCTTGATCTGTTAAACTGCAGTACTTTGCCAGTGGCTTAAATCACCAAGTTTAGAATTAGATCTTTATTTCCTATTTTTCCCCTACATGCCGTCACCTCCCATCCCTCAAAAATAGAAAGCAAATATTTGTAAAACATTGTTTTAAATTTTGTTATTCTGGGTGCTGTCAGTTAAGCTCATCTGTGTGTGTTTACTGAGTGCCTGCCCATTCTATTCTAAAGCATGAAGGCCTGTGCTGTCAGGAATTTTAAAAAGTTCAAGATATGTCTCCTAACCTCGGAGCTTGTCTAATTGGGAGAAAAGAGGTACCAAGCATAAATGACACATTAAGAATACAGAGAAAGAAATGTGCTAAGTATCTTAAGATTTTTGAGAAGAATAGGATCTCTTGGGGCATTCTGGGCAGCAATAATGGTGGCAAATTTTCTGCTGTCACCACATTGAGACAGTAATTCAGAAGCCGATCCCAATTGGACACTGTTCATTACACACTAATTACTATTTGCCCTGCAGTGATTGTTATGTTCGACAGCATGTGTAAATGCAAACCTAGATGCTTAGCATTGCCCTTCCAATGGGGAGAAAAAGGACTGATTGTACAAGTTGCCATATTAAGTTCTTTCCCATTTTCTCAGATAATATTTAGAGGCAGACATTTCCAAAGTGCATGTCCATGCTTGGAAGAACTTTGATTCTGTATACATATTAAAGATAGGTAGAAAATCATATACTTCAGCTAGAAAACAATGCAAAATTTAACTTATATATGTATGGAAGTTTGGGGAAATACCTCAAAGGAAATGTATTGTAAGAGATGAGATTTCAAAATAAATTCTATCTTTACGGTTTATTTCCATGTACATTTGGTCACTTTGAGAGTTGTCTGAGAAATATTATGGAGCTCCTGTGGTGTGCAAAAGCCTGTGCCATGACCTGAAGTGACAGAGATAGTTAAGATATGATCCCTGTCCTCAAAGGATTCAGAATTCAGAGGGGGACGTAAATAGATAATTATAGAACTAATTGATGCATATTATAATAGAAAAATATGTAATTGGTAAGAATCTCAACACACAAAATCAGATGTGCATTGAATATCATATTTCTTTATTTTTATTTCTGACTCTTAGCCCTCAATACTGTTTAGGAGAATTCTAGACTTCTAGCCCTTGTAGGAGAGTTGTTATTCTTCTCTCACCAAAATATTATGCATAAGTTTTGAAGACTTTCACAGGACTGACTTTTTATAGGACTAAGCCCCTTGGGTGACTAGTCAACATTGTACATTGGTTTCCATGAAGACATGAATGCATTGCTTGAACCTCCACGATCTCTTCAGGTCTCGTGCCTTCCTGCTTTCCTGACATATTTGGTGCATAGAAAGCATTAGTGAAGCAGGGAATCTCACGCTCCAAGATTTGGCTTGTCTATAGGCACCTCACAAATATTTCTGTAGGTTTGCCCTCTCTCCAGACCCACAGACCTCTATTTCTTTCTCAAACTCCTGCCATCTCCCCTACCCACTTCCTAGAATCTCAGAGACACTCTCCCTTTCTTCTCTACCTTCTACACATAACCCACAACCTCTTCACTTCCACTCCAAAGCCAGGACACCTAGAATAGTTCTTTCAAGCAGCATCAGAGCTTGTGACTTCAGGGTGATTCTGCTCTCAGCCTTGCCAGAATCCAGAGGCAAAGAATAAAGTATGGCTACCTGTTTGGAATTAGAGAGAAAGAAAAAGTAGCAGTGAAAACATAATATTCTAATTATCCTGCCATCATCATAGAAATATTAGGAGTACAGAAGAATGAGTAACTCATTCTGAAAATGAGGTGGTTAGGGAAGGCCACAAAAAGAAAGTGACATTTGAGTGGGTTTTGGAGGATTATTAGGAGTTGCTAGCGGATTATTCGAGGCAGGGGAAACAGCATGGATTGAGGGATGGAATTACATCTTTGTATTCTCTGTATCCCCAGTGTTTGACACATAGTAGGCACTCAATAAATGTTATTGAATGGAAAGGTGGAATTGTGAGACATGTTCAGGGAATGCTAATAGGTTTGGTGAGCCTGGAACAGCGTGTGTGGGAGGAATGGAGGGAAATGAAGCTGGTATTAGGGGTTCCCATGGACAGCGTAACTATGTAGATCATCCTTAAATATTTGGACTTTATTCTGTAGGCAGTGGGGGACACATGGGCTTGTTAACCACAGAAGTGATATTATCAGAATGGAAAGTGTGCTGAAGAAGGGAGTAACTGAAAGCCAACTCCATTTATGAAATGACTGCCATGGTCAGGTGAGCTGTGAGAAGGGTGTGAAGTGGTGGGGCTTCAGAGGAAAACAATTCCAATTTCTTTACAAAAAGGTAATTGATTTTTCCGTTAGTTAAAACAGAGCTAAATAGCAAAGATTGGGTGACATAATAGACTATGTTTTCATGGAGTTCCTTAGACTCATAGGAGTGAAAGCCAAATCCTAAGAGTATTTTGCCAAACAGTAAAGGAATAAATCTGATCCAAGAATGAACCTGCCCACTCAGTGAAGTTTGGAGTTTGGAGCAAGTCAGATATCAGATGCACTGGGAGCATTTGAATGCCAGAACTGCATTTTTAAAGACCAAGAAAAGACATTCGTTAAAATCCCTGTCTAGAATAAGTATATCATTTTGTTTGTGAAATGAAACTTTATGAGAAAAAATAAAAGTCTTGAGAGAAAAACATCTGTATAGTAGGCTATGCATGCATGAGGCTTAACTTATTGTTTTAATAGTAAATAAATAGTAAATTTAATAAAATTTACCCAATTTTTGTCATTTATTAAACTTCATGATTTATATGTTGTTAAATGTCTTATATAAAATGATTTCTACAGAGATGTGTGAGGTGTTGTGTTCATATAAATGTTGGCTCAGGGTCATCAGTATGTAATATGATGGAATAAGAGAAGTATTGAGTACCATCTTTTCATCAGAGGTTCTCCCATAAAATACCTGCAAGGTGGAGAAATGAACATGATCAGTGACAGACTCAGCTCCTTTCTCAGTTAAAGCCAGAAAATATAAGCCAAAGAAAATAAACTCAGGATTTTCTTGCCCTGTAACTCAACTTTCTTCTGCTAAATTCTAATCACACTAGCTGAAAGGGTTTTTCCTTTCAAATTGAACAGACAACAACCTATCACCTGGGTATATGCTTCCAGCAGTATAGCAGAATAACAGTGACTTGAATTAGAACAGGAGCAGTGAGCAATAAGATATTGGGATGTCAAAGTTACCCTGAGGAAAATGATTCAAACTTCTTTACAAAAAGGTAATTTATTTTTCTGATTTTACTGATAAGCCTTGGAGCCCCATCAAGGTGGAAAGCCAAATGTGAGATTCTTATATTAATCTGGGAGTAATTGGATATGGAGTCTTTGTATTGTGTGTGTGTGGGGGGGAGGGGTTGTAGGTTAAGATACTAATAGACTTTACATTTTAAGTTATAGATGCATGGCAAAATTTAATAAGTAGCCATTAAAAGATTAGAAATAGTGTATGAATGTCAAACTAGTAGATGCATAAAATGTAATAAGAAAAATAAATTCTAATCAATCAAAAAAGTCAATAAAGGATAAAAAGCAGAAAAAAAAACCATGACAAACACAAAATAATATAGAAAAACAATTTCAAATATAACAATAATCACATAAATGTAAATAGATTAAATTTCTCAATTAAAAGAGAAAAATTAGCATTTGAATAGTAAAAAATCCACCTAATGTGCCATTTGATAAGAGACACTGCTAAAATATTAGGACATAGAAAGTTTGAAAGTAAACAAATGAAAAAAATATATACTACGCAAATGGTAAATAAACGAAAGCTGAGGTAGTTTACAGATATCAGACAAAATTGACTTTGAAATAAAAAGGACTATTAGAGTTAAATAAGATCATTATATGATGACAAAATGCTTATTTCATGAAAAAATATTCCAAACTTGTGTGCACTTAATAAAATATCCTTAATATATAGGAAGCAAAACAATGTATAGAGAGGAATTAATAAATCCATCAACATAATGAAAGATTATGAGATACCCCTCAATTATTATGTCAAGAGGTTAAAAAATTACTATTCCTAGTAGTATGATAGACCACCTCCAAGTGACATACAAATAAAACCATAAAAAAAAAATAGGTACTTAGGAATTAATCAAACAACATATTACAAATCAATATGTAAAACATTTATGGAAAAAATATGTATTAACCTTCATTGAAATTTATTAAACAAGACTCAAATGTAGCACATGCCGTGGCCATGGATATAAAGATTCAATAAAGATGTCATTCCTTCCAAATTGATCTATATAGATTCAGTGCAATTCCTATAAAAATCTCAACAGGATTTTTTAATGGGCTTAACAAGCTGATTAAAAATGTGTGTGAGAAGACTAAAGGCTAAGGAATAGCCCAGATACTCCTGAAAAGAACAGTTCAGAGAGGGACTTGGCTTACTGGAGAACAAATATACTAAACCAATTCTAATGAAGATAGTGTGGTTTAGTATTGGATAAGTATACTAACTAATTAAATAAACAGAGGACCTTGAAACAGAAGGTAAGGCTACCAGCTCTAGACCCAAGTTCCTACCTTAGTCATGCCTCAATTTTCTTATTGTTAAAAAAAGAATGAAAATAGTACCTGCTTCATAAAGTTATTATGGGGATTTAATGAGCTTATTGTTTATAAAACACTTAAACTTTTGCCTGACCCATGGTATATGTTAACTATATGGAAACCTGATATATGATATGATAGAAATTGCACTTCAGAACATTGAAGAAAGGAAGACCAATTGTGTATAATATGAGAAAATTTAAGTTGGTCCCTACCTCACATAAAGCAGAGTTTTAAACATTTTAGAAAAAAATATAAGAGAATATCATTATGACCCTGCCATTAAGAAGTGTTTCTTAAACAAAACATAAACACATAAATGAAAAGATTGTTGAACTCGATTACACTAAAGAAATTCTATTTATCAAAAGATACTACAAACAAAAGGAAAAGCCAAGTCCCAAAATGATAGAGATTATTTGCAACATAGATAGCCAACAAGGGATTTTATCAAGAATACGTAAAGAACTCTTACAAGTCAATAAAAACAAAAACAACCAATACAACAGAAAAAATGGTCAAGAGACATCATCAAACATTTCAAAAAGGAAGAGAAACAAAAAATGAATAAACATATAACAAGATATCAAACCTCACAAGTAATAAAGGAATCTAAATTAAGCGCAAGTCCATGGTATACCCAATTATATGAGCAAAAATTAGGAAGCCTGACACTGCCAGATGCTATTGAGGTTGTTTCTTATACAGTACTGGTAGGTACAACTATTTTGGAAAACAAATCGACATTATTTTATAAAGATGAACAGCTGAACATTATGACTTAGTGCTTCCACTCTTAGTTATATACTGTAGAGAAACTCTTGTAGACATTCATTGAAACTTTGTTCCTAAAAAGAAAAAAACAAAACAAAACTTGGAAAAACACAAATGTATATCAACAAGAGGATGCAAATATAATTTATGGTATATTCACACAATGGAATAATATATAGCAGTGCAAATGAATGAACATTAATGAATCTTTGAAACAATATTGATTCGGAAAACCAAGTCGAATAAAACCGTATATAGTTTAACATTTATATGAAGCTCAAAAAAAAAACAAGTCTGAACAATATGTTTTTAGGTAGATTCATATATAAGTGCTAAAGCCATAAAATGATAAAAGGAGTGCTAAAAAATTTAGGAGAGTTAGAGCACAAGGGATACAGAAATACAGGACTGATAGCAGAGAGCATATAAAACTCTTGATTGTATTCTAGTTTTTAAGTTGGTGTTTATTTTATTACTATGCTTCAAAACTTCCCTTTACATTACATATATTCTTTTGCATATACCAAGCATAATATGGTAAAAAATATTGTTACATAACCTTTGGGTCTATTAAGGTAGAAAGTTTTCTTTTAGACTTAACCCTTAAAACCAAGATGGACCTGTAAGGATTCCTCTGTTCATTGCACTGGTGTTGCCTGAAAGTGGACTTGAGTTTAACTTTGAAGAGATGACAGAAATGAAATGCAGCTCTTCCAAACTAAACAGTTGTTCATAGTGACATATCTTCTGCATCTGTGATAGCAGATGCTTTTAAAAGCAACAGAAAGAGAGAGCAGTAGTGGGTGGAATTAGAAGCAAATGCTTATTCATATGCCACTATGTGAAGTGGATCAGCCATGCTTCTTTCAGATACACTTAAGAACAATCTAATCTTAGCTGGATTTGAAATATCCGGGACTGTTGCACTGTCATTGATAGGAGCTGCCACCATGGCTATTTTCTGAGTATTCAATGATGAAATGAAGCATAAAACCACAAAAATCATCAGGCTAGAATAGACTTTTCAAGGAAGCTTGGAGTTCCTATCTCTTCCTTTCATTGGATCAAACATAAGCAAAACCATGAAACTGGCATTCTTTACTCTTGACAGCCACTGATATTAGGCAGCTCCTTTAGGAGGAATGAAATAGAATCAAGAGGATACCTGACCCTTAGCTGAGCTGCTTACAGCAAATGTACATGCATGCCTGTCCTAACTAACTCTCAAGGATTTCTAGGAAGGGTTATGCTATCATCACTCCACATCAAAACCACTCCCCTGTCTTATAAAACTTGTGATCAATCTAAATCCCTCTTTCTGCCATTCAAGACTCTTTCCTTTCATCTTGACCTTACAGAGGAAAATAGCTAATCTCACAATTTATGAAACATTCTTTCCCACAGTTGGAAGATTGTAAAATCACCCCTTAGTTTTTTACTGCTGTTATTCACTAATAGATATACAGATATAGTTATAGATGTAATAGAGATATATACAATTCAGACATGGTCCATCATTCAATGCCACCCTATAATTATAGGTGTAGTTCCTTAGTTATATATTTATCATTATTTTGTATAACATTGACTTCTCCAACTTTTTTTTTTTTTTTCATGAGGAAGGTTAGCTCTGAGTTAACATCTGCTGCCAATCCTCCTCTTTTTGCTGAGGAAGATTGGCCCTGAGCTAACATCTGTGCCTGTCTTCCTCTATTTTTTATATATGGGACGCCTGCCACAGCATGGCTTGATAAGCAGTGCATAGGTCTGTGCCCGGGATCCCAACCTGCGAACCCCAGGCAGCCGAGGCAGAGCACAAACTTAACCAATGTGCCACTGGGCCGGACTCCTCCAACTTTTTTTTTTTTATATCTTATCTTTGCCCCCTCCAAGCTTAGTATAATTTTTTTTCCCTGCAGTCCAAGTCCTTGATAAACTTAATGAGTCTTCCTAAAACCTAATTCTCATTACATTGCTTTTTTTTTCAAGAACCTGCACTGGTTTCCGAGTATTTGTCCAATCAAGTTCAGCTTCTCAGGCTGGAATTTAAAGCTGTGGTTCATCTCACATAACTTTATATTGCCAGCCTTTTCCCTCTCATCAGACGGACCTGAGTTTGAAGGATAGTCCTACCACTTTCTAAGTGGGTACGAATTACTTCAACTCAGAGCTCCAGTTTCTTTGATTGTAAACATGAGCACTAAATAAATGTTGATTTTTTTAAAGCTGTCTCCACTTGAAAAGATGGCTAAATTACTTTTAAAAAATAGTTAACAGACAGAATTTCTTGTAATTAACTATAGATTTGGCATGAGAGACACTATAAAATTAGAATAGTAATACCTATCATGTTTTAAAGATCAAATTAGATTTGAGAAATAGCTTAGCAGAATTGTCCCATAGTAGCTATGCTCAGTAAAAGTTAAAAAAAATTATCCTCCCTCCTCCTCTTTTTAGGAAAAAAAATATTGGCTTAACGCTGGAGGAATAATCGTGATAAGCATGACTCATAGAGGAAATAAATATAGTACATGGGGATGAGATTTTCCTTCACCAAGAAAGGCCTGGCTGGATGAGGAGAATGCGAGGGAGAAAAACTGACTCTGTCAGACTTCCAAAGATGGAATGTCCTTTACGTTCATGTCACAGTTTACATCATGAGTCTAAGAAGTAGAAGGTTTCTTATTGAAAAAAAGACTCAAACTTCTCATAATTGTTGTTTGCTGCAGTGCTACTTCTGTTCCTTAAATATTTGTGAAAGGAAATAAAATCATGAGTTCTACCTCAGGAGGTAAGCAGCTGTTTAACCACAAATACTGGAGTCATTGTGTGCAAGGACAGAGAGGATGGCCTTCCCGTGCTGCTCTAAAACCAAAGAGCTTCATTAACTGGTTTAGCACTTTTAAAAATACCTTTTCTTCTACTGAAACTTTATCAGTTTGAGATCAGTAAATGCTGAGTATTCTTTATATTGAGGCTACCTGATGGTAAAAGGGATACTTTGCACTTTGTGATGTGTATTTTGAAGGCAGCAGGTAACAACTAAATACAAAAGAAGCATCTGACCTCTTAGCAGGTAACTCCTAGAGTGAATTCAAGATCTGTGAATGACTTGTCTTGCATAGAGTTAGAATGAAATTGCAACCTATGTACTATATTCACTCCAAAGTACTATATTCACTCCAAAGGAACTATAAATCCAGATAGCTTGCTGTTTCATTCCACGTTTCAATGTTTCAACAGGGATTCTTTTAGTCTTTTCAAAATACGAAACGAGAGCTGAGTGAGAACACAGCAGCAGCTTGCTGTCTTTTACTCACAGGTGTGTCAAATTCTTCTAGGTTGACCTCTTGAATGGGCTGCTCACCAGGACCCAAATACACAGGGCCTGTGAACTGCTTTAGTGTAGTCTTGTTTAAATGTTCCCACCAAAGGACTAAAGACAGGGGGTGAACACACGTCTCAGGGGCTGTGGATGTAGTGTGAGGCTGAGATCCTAAGTGCAAGTCAAAGAGCCAGCAATTCGTTTGAAGACCCTGGTTTTATCCTAAAAATCGATGTGAATTTTACACTCCAGACCTTAAGATATTTATCTTTGTTTTAATATATATTCTTCTCCACATCTTTAAGTATATTTATGATCCAGGAAAATACCTAGTTTTGTGAAACCCCTGGAATATTACTGCAAACCCCTGGTACACTGCAGAAGGAAATAAACAATTGGGTTACTGAGGATCTCAGGTGCTAGTAGTATTTCTTCATTCATATCTTTAGCCTAATTTCTCCCCATAAGGTCTGAAAGTCTCCGAATAAGACATCTTCACCTTGCTACTACAGGACCTCAAACTTCACATGCATAAAACTTGCTCATTGTCTTTCCCCTCCTCTTGTACTCATTCTCATGGTGAGTGGCACCTTCCAGGCACTCAGCTGCTGCTCAAGCCAGAAACTTGGGAGTCATCCCAGACATCTCGTTCTCCATCAGCCCCCACATTCCATCAGCCACCAAGTCCTGTCAATTATGCCTCCATCTGTTATTCTCTCCCTAGGCTGACATTGCTTTAATTTAGCCCTTGCTCATCTCTAGCCTGAATTGTTATTATAAGGATCACTTAACCCGTATCTCTGCACCCCCTGCCTAATTCCTTACTACATCCCTAATTTATGACTGTCCATTACTTTCTGATATAGTCCAAATTCCTCAGCATATCTGGACCTTTATGATTTTGGCCTATTCCAGCATCTTTATCTTCATGTCCATATCCCACAGATTCACTTTGTCAACCTCCCCATATTCCTGCCATACTATAGCAACATATTCTGAGGATCTCCACACTGGTCATTCTTCCAATGCTTTGGGGCCTTGGCACAAATATTCCATTCTTGGAACATCCTTCCTCCCTTCTCTTCTCCATGTGGTTAATTGCTACTCAACTTTGATTACAGTTTAATGATGGAACTGCTGAGAATTATTTTATCCCTTTAACAAAAATCCCGGTAGTGTTTTTCTGCCACTTCTCATAGGAAACCATAAACTTTTTGGCACTATATGTTATTGAGTTTTGAATGAAAGTGGAATTGGTTAAGGTCTCATCAGAAAACTATATTTTTAGTTTAATATATGATTTAAGCAGATTAGTGTCTTTTAAATGGTATCATAATTATCTCCATGAGAGTGTATCTATAAAAATATAATTTAAATCTACAAAAAATATCTGACATGTGCATCATTTTCAGGGGAAAAAAATGCCAAAAATAACATTGTCCAGAAAGTTTCCCTGGCCCTTGTTTCCATTTTGTTAGATTAGCTATACCTCTTCCATGCTTATAAAATACTACAGTATAGCATTTACTCTCTGAATTACAATTGTTTCTTTCTATCTCCCCACTGGATTTGATAGCAGAGATTGAATTCCATGTCTGTGTCTCTAGTCCTATTGAAGTAAAGTAAACATTTTCTCTGGATGAATGAATTTACAGGAGAGCTATTTGTTAATAGTCTTTAAGGGCAATTACTATGGGCATACTACTATGATGAGTATGAAAGAAAGGTCATGAGGTCCTTATTTATACTACTGAGGGTTAAGTCTAGGTGGGTAGAAAATACACACATACACACGCAGAGTTGAATAATACTGCAAGGCATATGTGAAAACTAACAAGATAGATATGGCCAACAAGTATACCAATCAGGGTAAGCAAGTTGAACAGATTTTAATATTGTAAGCATATATATCAGAATGAGATACTAAAAATACATTTAGATTCTTTGTAACATTTGCAGAAATAAATTAATTATCTAGTAATAAACAAATTATTGAATTTAGTTAAAATTGAACAATTCAGTCTTTTTACTCATTCCTTGCCCCCTACACTCATTCCAAATAGCCCATGAACTTTCTCATCTTCACGCTCATGCTATTCTCTCTATCTGAATTGTCTTTTGGTGTTAACAAGACCTTACTGAGTGACTTCAATATGTTGGACTCTGAGCTTGGTACTTACCAAGACACTATTTATTTTAATAACTTACCCTTTTTCTCTGTCTGGAAAATCCTTCAAGTCTCAGCTTAATTATCTCCTCCTCCATGAAGCATTTCTTGATCCCTAAAGGCAGAATTAATCAGTTCCACTCTACAGGCTTTCATAACTTTATAAACATCTCTTTCCACTAAACTAGAGATGGCAAATAGAATCCATTCATTCATCTGTTCAAAAGATAAGTAGATAGATAGACAATAAACACCTACTATGTGCCAGACACTGATGCTACATAAGTGAACAAAATAGTCGATTCTTGCACCTGCGGAGGCAGACAATAAACAATAACCATAATTAAAAATGAGTTGTATAACACAGCAGAATGATATGTGCTATTAATAAGGGGATTGGAGAGTGTGGGGGAAAGGTGTTACCAAATTTAAATGGGGAGATTGGAGTAGGTCTCACTGAGAAAGTGACATCTGAGAAAAAGACTGAAAGAAGGAGGAAGATTGAGCCATGTGACCACAGCTCTCCAGGCAGAGGGAATAGCCAGTGTAAAGGTCCTGAGGCAAGGAGAGTGTCTTGCTCTAACCCTGGGATTCTAATTGGTCTAGAGTGGAACGTGGTCATAGGTATTTTTAAAAGTTTTCCCAGGTGATTCTACTATTTAGCTAGAGTTGAAAAATACTATGTAGGATGTAGGGTAACATGAATCGTCTCAAGTCTCAAGAAGCCTTTAGCCTGTGGGAGAAAAGCACATGAACATGGATCCTTGTTATTTAACTGAAAAGTGCTTTAAGGGACTTGTGCACAGAGTCTTGTGGGAGGACTTACTCTACTTTACTCAGGCTGGGAGCTGGGGGATAGTACAAAGCTTCCTGGAGGAGCTTGTCTGAACTGAGTCTTGATGGAATAGGAGGTAACTAAGAAAAGAATGATTGAGGGAGAGGTGGAGGGTATTGTGACAGCTCCATGGGGGAGGGGGGGAGGACTATGCACATGAATCCTGTGTATCAGAAGGAATTAACAACAAGTAATTCAATATTGATAAAACGGAGACTTACAGGAGATGAAGCTAGAAATGTGGAGAGGGATAATATCACAGAGGAGCTTGTATAGACTGCTAAAGAACTCAGATCTTATCCTGAGTCCAATGGGACACTAAAGGTGTTTAAGAAGCCAGTGACAAGATTTGATTGGTTCAACTGGCAACTCACTTCAGTGGCAATGATAGAAAATGGATTTGAAAGGAACCCAGCTTAGAGTAGGGCGGCCAATCATGAGAGTGTAACAGTAGTCCAGGAGAGAGCTGATGACGGTCCTATCGAGGGAAGTTTTCGAGAGATGGAGTCAGTGTGGGGAAGGGAAATCTCAGAGCCATATTAACAAGGTGTCATTGGACAAAGTTGTGACTGATTGGCTGGGTGGATGCTAGTTGAGAGTAGAAGAGCAAGCAATAGAAAGAGTCAGGCAATGCCCAATTTTCTAACTTGGGCAAGTGTGGAGATAGTGATTCTGTTCACCAAGATAGAGAACACAGGAGCAAGAGCACATTTCAGGGAAGGAAGGGGCTTCCTGGTTGGAACATGCCACAGCTGAGGTTCTAAGAGCAGCAGGCATGAGGTGATGACCAGCAAGCAGAGAGTGTCGAGTGCCATGGAGTTCCATACCTTTCACTATGGGAGTGGGCATAGTAAATCATATGCTAACCTGAATTTTCTTCTAGGTAGATTCATGAGTGTTATCATGTCCCTAAGATCATTGTAGGCCATGTTCAAAGCTTAGGCAAAAATTTTAAGGAGCTTTAGCTTTGCTCCAATTTTTTAATAAAATATGAAAGTCTAATTGGTATCAGGCTCCCAAATAGTGAAATTTAGAGTGTATTTAGATAAAGCCTGGTCCAAAAAGGAAGAGACCAAGCAGGCAATCATTGACACACCGATTTGTTAATTTGACATTACCGTTTAAAAGTTTACGTTTTTTTGTTTTTTTTTTTTACTTCTTAAGGGAAACATTAGCTTAAGGGAATAATATGTGCCCTGTAACAGTATTTCCAAGATATAAACTCTGCAGCAGTAAGAGTGTAGATACTTTTCTCTCCTCCTTGCCAAGGAAAAGCAGTTTTTGAAATGATACCTGCTTTTTCCTAAATCCCATTCTCCGCATCTCAGTCAGTTACTCTACTTCCTTCAGTAAACCACATAGAGGGAGCAGGAGCACTGAGTCATGGAAGAAAGCTGAATAGAGAGACAAGAACTCTGGAGGCTCAATTCTCTCACTACTGACTTGCTGTGTGACTCTGAACAAGTTATGCCCCTCCTTGTTCCTCACTTCCTGTTCTGTGAAACAAAGGAGTTGGTTGAATAGTTGATTAAGTCCCTTCTGCAGTATCATATTCTATGATTCTCTCGTCACAGCTGCCTTTAAGAAGTCTTCATAGTTCTTCTCAGTTGTTCATAAGGAGCTTTGAGAGTGACTCAGATCCTACCAGCCTGGAGCATGAAGATGAGCCATCATTGCAAGCTAACATTTTCACTCTGAAGAAATACTAGAAGAGATGGGCAGTGCCATTATAACACCCAGATTCAAGGGGGGCTTTTCCTCCCTGCAGTATCCGAAATTCCTCTGATGTAATAGAAACTGAACATTTGCTTTTGTGTTCAAGATCTTTCTCCATTTCCAACAGAATGTTTGTAGTTTCAATCTAGGTGCCTATGGCATTGGGTTCTTTTCCTGAATGGCTGTATTTGAGGAAAAGATTGTCTTAAATGTATTGGTTATAGGTAGAGTAAGTTTTCTCCTCAGTAATATTTGAAGTGTTACATCATTCATGGTCTGCCAACCCACTTTAATGTTAGTGGTGCATCCTTTTTTGGGATCCCACTTCTTTCAATAAGGAGCGATATAGATTTGTATTGTGATTCCTACAAATCAATCATTTATGTTATGTCATCATAGTCTTTTTCGTATTCAAGTACCACCTTGAATTATTGTTAATGCTTTTCTTTAGATCCATCCACTTTTTAATTTAATTTTATATAAGTACTATAAATGGAAACTGGCATAGCTTGCTACTTAGTAGGTAACTATAAAAAGAATTAACATTTTTTGAATAGCTAAAATTAAAAGAAAAATTTTAATTTAACTTCTAAAATTACCTCAGCCCATTTGTGCATCACTTACACATGTTGGGCAACACTGACAGAAGGGTTAGGCTGCAGGCATCTTTACCAGTTAACTACTGCTGTCCACTGAAAATGTAGTGACTTAAAACAACCACCATTTATTTAGCTCACAAATATGTGTCAGGGTCTGAGATTTTATTCTACTTTCAGGCTAGTAAGTTAACCTGTACTGTTTCTTGGATAATGGCAGAAGACGTGCAAAGGAGGCAGAGGTCAGAGGCAAAGGACTTCATTACTTAGGACATAGAAAGCAGCATGAACATCAGTCAGCATGTTGCTGTTGGTTTCTCTTGGCCTCCAAGTTCCATTGGGACAACACAGAGGGGCCCGGGTGGATGCTGCACACCCAGTAGTTTTGTGTGACAACCATGGAAAACTGAGGCTGGGGAACTCACCTTTTTTATAGCAAGCCTGCTTTTTGTCCTGGAGAGAAATGTTACCTCATCCCTCAAGGTTGCTCACTGCAAAAACAACCCCAAGAAATGGCCTAGGTGGAGAGTGGTCAGGGCCTTGAGTTCTTTGCATACCCAACAAGAACATGCAGGAGTTCTCAGGACTCACTGTGAATTCCCTTTCTCAACATTCTGAAGACCAGCAATTTGGGCTGGGCTCAGCTGGGTGGGTTCTGCTGATGTAGGCCAGGCTTGGCTGATCTCAGCTGGGGGCTGATGGGCTAAAGTGTCTCAGCAGGAATGGATCATCTCCACTCTACATAGTCTCTTATTCTTCGGGAGGCTAGCTCAGGCTTGTTCACATGGCTCTGGCGGCAGGTGTCATAAGAGGGAGAGAAGAAGTGAGGCCTCTTGAGATCTAGACTCAAACTGCCACAGCATTGCTTTTGCTGCACTCCATTGGCCAAAGCAAGCCATGAGCCGCCCCATTTCCGCCTCTCAGTAGAAGGTGCTACAAAGATATGTGGCAATTTTTGCAATCCACTGCAACATCAGATTCAAAAAGATGTTGATTTAAATCTGGACTCCACTTGATTTCTCAGAGCCTCAGTTTCCTCTGTGTAAAATGAGGATAGAATGGTTTACCTCAAAGAGTTGTAAGTACAAGCTAGGAAGCAGCAGAGGAAGTACTCAGAGCTGTGTCTGATACATAGTGAGTGTGCCATAAATAAAAGTAGTGATTATTAAACCCAAAATGTCCACATGTTCATTTAACCAGCTGTGGGTTACTGTGCCTGTCATACTTGTTTTCCATCTGTTACCTGAAGTGATGAACATGTTTGGAAACCCAGGCCTTCCTTCTACCTCACACCCCCACCATTCACTCAATCATTCTGGATCTATACTATTAACTATAACTGGAATTCTGAGGCTTTTTGCATCTACATGTCACCTCTTCTGAAGCTGTGTGGGAGAAAAACGTGCTGTGGGCCCATGAGTGGGGAAAGGGTGTTGAGAATGTTACAAACAAGAGGAATAGACACATGGGCATTTGACATTTGGTGAACAGGAGGAGAGGAGGGTGCCGTGCTGAGCTGCCAAGAGAAAGTCGTGGTAAAGACCAAGACCGGGCTTTTCATAAGCAGTTCATTGTAAGAGTTCTGTTGATATGCTTCTCTGTGAAATGGGTGCAGTATAGTCTTAGATTTCTTCTGAATGCAAGAGGAAGGGGAGGAGGAGGAGGGAAGGGAGAAAGACGAGGAGAAGCAGAAAGAGAAAGAGAAGGAATAGACAGAGATGATGAAGGAGAAGGAGGAAGAAGAAGAAGAAGGAGAAGGAGGAGGAGAAGAAGGAGAAGGAGGAAGAGGAGGAAGAAGAATAAGGAAACTAACCAAAGGAAGATATAGCTCACCTGTCAGCCCACACCTTGTAATTGTGACACAATAGGGTTTCTCCTTCCTTTCCATGTACTCCCCTTTATAGTGCTGGCCTTTGTGGCCGCTAGGAACATAGAGCTGGGATATTTTGAATGTTCACAAATGTGTGTGGCCTCATCTCACTATTAAATAGAAGTGCTGACTGTTCTCTAATTTTAGCATATATCTTTTAAATGTCAAAAGACAGATTTTCCTTCACCCCCCTTTCCTAATCCTCAAGCTTTGAGTCACGAGGATAACTTCACTTTTGAAGAAATTGGCAGAAAAGAATAGAATAAAATGCAGAGGAAGTTTTTTGACAAATTAATTTTAAGATATATTTCTAGTCCAGTATCTGGCCAAGTAGGCACCCGAAATACATTCTCTGAACTAAGTTGATAAGGAGGAGGGGAAAGGAGAAAGAAAGACCTTCTCAGAGACAAGAGTAATGGAAATCAAGGAATTGTCTGTCACAAGATTCAGGGAGGATCTAGGCTCCGGGAATTGACCAAGGGTAGATTTTAAGTCTTCCATACGATGGAAGGCAAAACCAATGATGGGATGTGGTACCTGCTATGTGGCACCTCTGTGATTCTTACTATGTGTCAAGTGGTGCCTACTATGTGATACCTACTATGTGCTAGCCACTGGAAAACCTGGCTGATAAAGACACAGTCCTATCCTGTCTTTCAGGAATCTCACAATTTAGAGAGGAGAGATGACACAAGAACAAATGATTACAATTAAGTGAGATCAACTATAAGTCAAAAGTATGCACTTGGGAGCTGCAGGTGAATACAGGTGATGTATCTAACCTTGGGAAGGGAGTCAGGGGAGCCTTCCTATAGGAGATAACACCTGAGTTAAATCCTGAACAAGTAAGAGCAAATCAGATAAAGAAGTGGACAGAGGGCAATAGAATCAATGACAAGGAGGCATGAAACTGCAAGGTGACTTGGGTAGGGGATTATCAGTAATTGGCTATATTTGGAGGCCAGAAAGTTAGGTAGGGGCTAGTTGTAGAAGACCTATGTTCCATGACATAGAATCCATCTTTGTACTACAAATATAGATTAAAAAGTCCCTAATGAATTTTTCAGTCGTTAATTATTTGAAGGTCCATCCTTCCATACATCCATTCATCCACCCATCTAACTGCCACCCCCACCTCATCCATAACTGAGTTGAGAACACAAATGTCAACATAGATATTTGGTTAGGATTAGGCACTGCTACCAATTGACAGGAAACCAAAATAGCAGTAGCTTAACTGAAGCAGAAGTTTATTTCTCTCTCATAGCAAAGCCCAGGGATTCAGTTCAGGACTGTGATGCTTCATAGAGTCAGTGACTCAGTCTTTTTCTCTCTTGCTGCTCCCCCAATGATGGCCTCAATCTTAAGTCAAAATGAAGGGACAAAAAGGAATTGAAAAAGGGTGCATAAACACCGTATCTTAAGGAATGTTCCCAGGAACTGCCACAAAATACTTGTACTTAACGTTCCATTGATCCAAACTTATCACATGGCCACATGTAGCTGCAAGGGAGGCTGTAAAATATAACCCTGTTCTGTAACAGTAATGAGTAATGAGTCGTATTCTGTAGCAGTAGTGAAAGATAAGTAGGAGTTCATAAAAGAGTCATCACTTATATATGAGCAGCTTTTAAAAAAGTGTTATACGATGCTTGAGACTTGCTTTAAATCTTAACTAAGCAATATGGCCTCTTTTCTCAGGAAACCTCATTCCACACCATATTGGGCTGCTGAGCAGTGTTCTATTAGCAATCCTTTGGAGTTTATTTTCTTACTTACTAAGATTGTCTGAGCTCTCTCTTGAAGAAACTTTTTACCTCTTTGTATACAGCTAAAGTTTTGACATCTTGTTAATATAGTAGAAGAGGAAAACAGGTATTGTGAGATAACTCTGGCCAATTAATGCATTTTATACCATATAGTGATGGGTGGCCATTGATGGCTATGTAAGGCTGGAACCTAGGGCTTCAAACCTGCTGCAGTCCAGCAACAGTATTTAATTCCAACCTTCAGATTTAGGAGCTACTCTTTCTTCTAACAATATCAAGCATAGCACCTGACACACAGTAAGTGCACAATAAAATAAAGGTATATTGAAATGAAGTTATTTGCACACTCTAGCAGTGAGTGTGACTTCTATGTATGTATGACATATATATAAAACATATATATTTTTTATTCAACCATATGTTTATTCAAATTGATTAATTCACTCAATTAACATTTATTGAGTGCTTCTTAAGGGCTTACATGATGCTAATTGCTGGAGAAATTATAAATATGGTCAAGTTACAGCCTCTACTTTCAAGGAGTTCATAATATAACAGGAATGCAGACGTATACACAACTAATTTTGATAGCTTGGTAACTGCTACACAACGTTGAGGAAGTGCAATGAAGATATGTTGTTTCAGTCTGATTGTTGGAAAAAGACATTACAGAGGAGGTAATACATAAACTCAGCCTTGAAAATTGAGTAGGGATGCACCAAGGGGTCATCAAATATATGAATAGTTTTTTTTAATGCCACATAGTACATAATATCTGTTTCTAGTATCTGTGGGCAATACATCCCCCCGAGGCCTTATTCCATGCCATGCTCGACAACTGACTAGTTATCCATTAGTATGATTTGCAGCTTGTTTTTTCACTGCCTAGGGTAGTTTAGTGTTCATATATACCAAAGAAATCCCTTATCACCCTTTAGGTATCATAATCATAATCATTCATAAGCCAATTATTTAATACCCTCTCTCATGCCTTTTTTCCATTCTCCCTTTCTATTCTGTTCAATAACACGCATGTGTCTAAGTTAAGGGCTACCTTTTATACCCCACAGCAAGATATTCACCTTGTCTTATTTTCCGAGGTGAACTTGGTTTTTCAGCTGTAGTAAGTGCGCCCTTGGAAACGTGTCACTGCCGTTCTCCCCTCACCAGCAAGTATTTTCTGTTTTTCATCGCAAAGTCGTTATGTGTTTCAGGCTTTGAGCAACATCCGAGTTTCCACCAGCTGTGTTTTGCATTGTCCTCATTTTGTATAATTAAGAAAAACAGGAAGCCAATCACTTAAGTAAAGCTGACCCTCTTCATTCTGCAGACCCAAGAAAGGACTGCATCAGGGTTTTTTATAGTACAGTTTTTATAAAATTTATCCTGCAACCACTTGAAAGTGGAACAAGGTTAAAGGAACTGTGGCAGCATGGTGGCCTTCCTCTTGACTGCAAACAGCTGTGCTTTTCCGAAACCACACAGTCTGGCTTAACAACCTTCTCTTATGTAATCAGTTATCAATTTGGTTTGTCACATTGTGACAGAGGATTTCCCCCATCATTTTTCATACCAAATGAAATTTTCCGACACAGGGGGCTTTTTGACCTAGCCCTTAAATCCTAAATGTGTCCGACTTTTTACTGTTTATTGACCTCAATTTATATATATTTGCGGTGAGTTTCTAAAGAAGCCCTAGGTTGCTATTTGGTTTTACTAAAGGTTAAAACCAATAGCATGTATCTGAGAAAGAGCTTATCATTCTATTTGAGTAGAGTTTCATTTCTTATACAGAACAGAAAAGCAATTACTTCGTCATGTAAAATTAACAGTGGTTATGTTAGGGATCAGCAGTACTCAATTAGATAAAATATTTACTGAGAAGGTCATATTTGTTGAACACTGTGGTTGGTATGGAGGATATAAAGGTATTTAAAATGTAGCTCCTGCCTTCAAGGAGTTTATAGGCTTGTAAGGGAAAACTATTACTAAATATATGAGTACAACTAAATATAATTCATAGCACTATGTTGCATGACTGGGTCCTATTCTTACATGCAGCTGTCTTGTGATCAGACCCATCTCCTACCTACAGAAATTTGAGCTAGAGCAGCAATGCCTATCAAATGACCCTTCCCAACTAACATTTGAACGTGAGCAATAATCACTCATTCACTCAACAAATATATATTGAGCACAAACTATGTTCTAAGCATTGTGCTGCTTTTCCTGTGGTTGGAAATCTTCCTTCAGTGGCATCCATAGTGTTCTGTGTGCCTCACAAAGCTAGCTAACATTTATTAGACATTTATGTTATAGTCATTTTATTCATCAAAAAAGCTCTATAATGTGGGAATTTTTATCCCTATGTACAAGTGGAAACTGACTCAGTGAAATTAAATAATATCCCCATTGTTAATCAGCAAGTAACTAGTAGATATACACACAAACTCTGACGACAATGCGGATTCCCCATTCTACTACATTTGATAGACCATGCTTTCAGCTAATGGAGACATTTTATGGTATTTTGAGTGCATGGTACTGATTGAAAGAGAATTATTTTGTATGTCAGAGGCCTCTATTGGAAACAGTATTAACACCTATGTGTATGGACAGTCCAGCCATTTATATGTTCTTTTAATTTCATCTAACTAAGATGAAACAGGAATACATAAGGAAGGATTAATATCAGGAAGAACTTTAAACATGGTTCAACACAGAAATGGTGACACAGGACAAATTGAGAATCTATCTCTAGAGGTCTTTAGAATTAGAATACAATTTTTTATGTCTCACAAAATGTCATATGGATTGAATTATGTATTGAGGCCTTTTCAACTTACAAATTCATCATATTGCACTGTGATGTTATCAGTAAATTGGATTAAAACTGCAAACACACCTAGAAAAAAAGAATGGCTTCTCGGTTTAATCACTATAGTTCAGGTAGCTGCCACCAGGCGGCAGTAGCCAGGCACACATGTCTCTGTATTAGAGAAAATCACAAATCACAGACTCTTAGATGGGCCCTAGACAATATTTAGTTCAAACCATTTGACAATTATGGAAACTTGAGACCCATAACCATGATTCAGCATAGTTATATGAGAATTGCTCTTTAGTAAAGAAAAACCTATATAAATATTAATTAAACCACATTATATGCAGAATAAAAAAGAAACGAAGGTGCTATTCATGGTAATATTTAAAGCCAGAGATATTTTAAGCTTATTCAAGTTTTCTTTCCTACTATTCTCTTTCAGCCAGCCCTCCTCCAGTCTCACCACATTAAGGAATAGTACAGTACACTCTTGGCTGGGGCTTTTTCAGGGGGCAGAATTCTTCCTTCAGGGACATATGCAGTGTCCCCAGGGACTCTGCAAAGTCAGTCTCCTGCAGTTGACTCTGATCCAAATCACTGCAGCTCAGTGCTAATAGGGAGTTCGCCAGCCTTTTGCCCACTGTCTCAGCATTTTTTCTTCCACGGCAGGCATGAAGGGGCAACTCATTCCTATAAACATACCCAAGATTTTATGAAATCCCTCAAAATATTGCAGGGAAAGAGAGCATTGCAGCCGCCTCTCATCACAGCATCAGTTAGGGTCTCATACAATAGTTCTAACCTAGATAAAATAGTTTTGCTTTATTGTAGTTGAATTTACTGTAATCTGACTCCATTCTCTTCTTTTTAGCAAATACCTCAGAATGCAAGTGAGATTTCATGTTATATCCTCTTTAATCTGCTCTTCTTTTTTCTAAGGAAATGATTTTCAATCACTCTATTAATAATGTCAGAATACCTACAATGCTTCTTCCAAGTGAACATGACACATCGGTGTATCTCCACACACAACAGAGAACCGCTGTTCTAGCCTAGTTCCCTAAATATTTTGGGTAATGAATCTGCCAGAGAAGGAAAAGTACTTTTGCTGAGGTCACATGTCTACTTAGAGGCAGAGCCAGGACCAAGGCTCGACAGTTACTGTAGTCATTCTGGTTCCATTTAGCTGCTTTACTTAAACTTTCTGGAACTAAGAGCCAGCAATGCAGGAATTGTGAGAACAGAACTGATTTTAGAGGCTTCCTTTCAACAGCTTCAACCTGAGAAAGAGATAGCATCTGAACCCCATCTGTCAGCTCTGCCTCCTTGCCCAGTGCTTTGACACATTTTGACCCTTTTAGTGAGCTCCCAGTGCTGCTGCTCACAGCAGAAATGCCAGGTTCTGGAGAAAAGCATGATTTCTTCCAGCTCTGGGGATTGTTGTCAAAAGGTCATCCAGTCTTTACTTCTCACTAATTCTGTTAGAAGAAGGCCTCAAAAAAATGTCAGGCTTTTAAAAAATATATTTACATTTATGTTAAACATAATAAAAAAACAAATCACAATAGTATTATGCATAGTGTTCCCTCCATATATGGACATGTTGTTGGTGTGGATTCATTCATTCATTTACTCACCATCGTGTTTGGAGATGACCCACCGTTAATGTGGCTGAAAAGTCTTCAAGTATCAGTGGATTCTTGCTTCATTCACTCACTCAACATATATTTATTTAGAGACTGTTGTATTCTAGTCAGTGTCCTAGGCACAAGGAATGCAGCCTGATAGTGAATAGATTTTTCTAGAAATGTTATCCAAGGTAAACTTATTTAAATTGGTTGAATTGTGGTTAAAAAAAGTTGAATTTTTTTCTTCTAAGAAATAAATTAAATTTTAAAGTTTTTTTGCATTACTGTTAAAGATTACTGTTAAGATTAATTTAGTTGCAAGGTGGAATGCATACTCTCCCTGTGAAACAAGTGAGTTGTTCGAATGCAAAGAAAGAAGTAAGGAGCAACATCTTTTTCTCTTTTTTCTTTTACATTTAGTTGTGTTTTAGGGCCGAGTATTAGGTAGAGACCTAGGCAGTCACAGGAAGAGCTGGCGTTAGGTTAGGAGTTAGGAGACCTAGATGGTAGTCATTGTTCAGCTCGTGCAAGGCATCAGGCCTGAGCAGGTCCTCCTGTAGGCAGGAGACTGAACCAAAGGCTGTTGTAAAGTTCCTTCCAGTTCCAGGGTCAGTGATCCTGTTAGACATTGCTTGATATTGTGAAAGTGTGACTTTTTCAAAGCACATTTTATCCCATTATGATTAGCACAAGTCAAGATTGCAAAGCAAGTGCAAGGCTAAATTATCTAAATGGATTCTATTTGGTTGAAACCTAGATGCCATTTTATTTGACATTTACAGTGTTCATCAACACTTAGGAAGTAAAAAAAATTGTCCATTTTAAATCTTCAAATTAATATGTATTGTGTACTGGGTGCATGGGTCTAGTCTAGATACTTATTAATGAACAATTTGCCTTTCAAATATTTTCTCAGCAATTCAAATGAAATGCTATCCGTATTTTCCAATATGTGTTGCATTTTTGGTATTGATAAGAACAAATTTTATTTCATTCAATAATGACTCAATAAATATTTATTGAGAATCTATAAATATCAGTACAGAGCTTACAAGATGCAGAGGATATAAAAATAATTAAAACTTAGTATCCTTCCTCAAGAAGATTACAGTTCATTGGGGAAGTCAAACATATAAATAGATCAGTTGCATTTCAACATATTAGAGTTTAAACTAAGAGCACTGGAAAGCACAGAAGAGAGACCATTGGCTTCCTGGATGGAAGGCTTCACAGACAAGGTAACATGTAAACTGAGTCTTAAAAGGGAGTTGGCAAAATGGCAGCCCTCAGGCTCTAACCGGCCCATTGATGAGATGTGTTTGGTAGAACTTGGCATCATGAAATCCATAGGGCAAGAGTCTCATCTGTGACAGGAGGTTATTTGAGTCTTACTCACATAGTAGTTGTAAAAATAAGAAATAATGCAAAGTGCTTAGCGTAGTGCCTATAATAGAACAGGTGGTTTATTAAGGGTAGCTGTCATCTATGTTATCATCCAGACCTATTGAAATATATTGCTACTTACTTTTACATACTCCAAATGCCCAATGTGCTTTTTCTTCATAGCTTATATTATGGCTATAATTAAGCAGTCGCGTTTAATATCTGTCTTCCCTACCAGACTATAAACTCCATGAGGGGAGGGAATAAAATTGTTTTGTTGATTATTGTATTCCTAGTATCCAGTAGAGTGCCTATCTCATTAGAGATGCCTAATAAATATTTGTTGAAAGAATATGAAATTATAGGAAGACACTAGTAAGGATTGGGTCTATCATTAGGAAGATTCAACGTCAAGTCATATGAAAAAGAGTGAGTACTCTAACTACAGAATATCAATTTATTAATTTTTGTTCATAGCAAAAGAAGGCACCCAGACCTCTTGGAGTAGTAGGTACTCCTTCTGGAACTCAGATGCAACATTCTTCCCTCAACCCTCCATTACTCTCATCCACAAATTAGCCTCAAAGGGAGTAGTCCATAGGTGGCCAGAGAAAATAATTTTGTGATTTTTCTGATGCTTTTGACACAAAAGTGTAGACTTCATTCATTTTATCTCCCCACAGACCTTAAAATTTTATAAGAAGACCCCTCTCATCCTTCAACCCATCTGCCATGTCTCATGGACAGTTTATTAGAGGAGCCCATTCAGATCCTCTGAGACTTCATTACTTTCCAAAGCCATGACGAAGCATTATTTTGAATAAAATTAAGTTCTACTTCTTCCAATTACCAGCAGATGATGAAAGTGTCTGCCAGTTCTATTGCCTTTCAGCTGGGTGTTTTTCTCTGCTTGGTCATTTGTAAAATGTGAGCCCTCCTAATGGGGACCTAGTTATTCACTTGAATTAATGAGTTTCAGCTGAATTAATAGTGCCTAGCACACTGTGGGTATTCAATGATGGTCAATAGCAATTTATATGCTGACTTAAGTTGCTCCATTTGAGAATGTTGACTAAAATCAATATAATGTGGCTTTCCTACTAGATTTGACTTAAAGAAAAAAGATCAAAGTCCCATACTTGGGGCCTAGACTATATACAGTCCTTTAGCTGCTGTTCTTTGAAAGAATATATAAAGATGCTGCAAAAACTGTTGGGATAACTTCTTCCTGTGTATTCCCAACAAGTACACAAGATCCTACAGCATACCAATATAATTCTTTTGAAACTTAGATTCTTCCTTCTAGAAGAATATCTGGCACAGAGTAGGCCTTTATCAAAATAATAGCTGAAAATAAATAGAAGGAACATGTCACAAGCAATATGTTTCCTTACACCCTGTAGACACTCAATAACCATTAATATAATGACTTCCAAATTAAAAGATAATAAAAATTCTAGCATAAGTTAACATAGACAGGAAATCTTTTAGGTCTAAACCCATGAAGATAAACTGCAAAAAAATTACTGATCAGGAAAGTGTTATGTTCACAGGACCAAAGAGGTGAAGTTAGCAAGTTCAGATTACAGTGCAGCATATGGTGCCTAATGCCTTATGGCACATATTTGCATGTTGAAGTTTTTAATTAGAAGGAATTACAATTCCGTTGAGATCCTTATAGCTCTGGATTGAGAGCCTCAAAAAAAAAAAATCAATGTTATGTGTTTGTTAAATTATAACCTTTGTGGAAAATCAATAATATGCTGAGAAAAATATTTGACGTGTCAACTGAGTTATGGAAACATCTCATGCCAACAGCTAAACCCAATGATTTATTCAATCACATTCATTAAGTGAACTACCTTATATGAGTATATTATACTGATTTGTGTGTGCACACATTGCCTGGGTCTATGTTTCCTGAGCTACGCCACCTCCCCAGCTCCCCTTGGCTTACCTCCTCATGGGCAGAAGCAGCACCTTCTACCTCTTGTTTACAACCAACTCAGTGTTTTTTTGCTTTTAAATGATTTTAGTTATAATAACAACAACAGTAATAATACATAGATAAAAGTTCTAACAACATAAGCACTGTGTTAAGTACTGTACATACTGATGGAAAATATGAATCACTCAAAATTAAAATATTCACCTTCATACCATATTCATTCATTCATTCATTCATTCAGCAAGCTAGTAAACATTCACTGAGACCTACCAGCTGGCCAGGCATAGTGCAAGGCACTAGGACAGAGTCAAAGAAAAATTTTTCATGTTACCCTTTTGGTAAGTAACACACATTTGGAGAGGGAGAGAAAAAAGGTAAAAATGTCATAATAAAACATGACAGTTCTAATGGTGTATAGAAAAATATTTTAGGGGACTTGGAGGAGTCATGGATAATTGCTGGAGGAGATCCTGATATCTTCAGAAGGATAGTATTGCAAGTGAGACTCAAATTTGAGTTTTAATTGAATAGGTGGAAAAGAAATGGGAGAGTATTCAAAGTCAACAGCCCTCACCACGTCATGGAAGTGTGAACAGCATGGTGCACAGATCTGGGAGGAATTTGGTGGAGCTGGATCATGCCCTGAAAGCTCAAATGTGCAGAGAGAGAGAAAAACAGTATGGGAGGTGTGTGTGTGTGTGTGTTTGGAGTGGAAAAGAAGTAAGAGGAAATGAACCTAGAAACGCAGGTTCAAGAAAGTTTGTAGATGGGCTTGTATGTCAGGCAAGGAGTCTAGAACATATGCTGTAACTAAAGGGTGCCAAATAAGGATGCTAGCAGAGCAGTGACAGGTTCAGAGTTTTATTAAAAAGAAAAGTAAAGAAAAAAAAGCTTCTGATTACTTCTTTATAGAAGGGAAAAATTCTTTATAGAAGATATTACAATATACAAGAAGCATGTGTATTACATCCATAAAGAATCTACTGAGGAATAAATTCTTGCTTTGTAAATAAACTTTCTAGAAAGAGGCCAGTTCACTCAGATTTCAGCATTGATCTTTCAATTTGAAGATGCTTAGCTTGCCACCTTGTGGCTGAAGGAAGGTCCTGCACATGGGCGATGTTGATCTGAGAAACAGACCAACTCCAAACCAGTTAGTGAACTGAACAAAGTATTTGTTCAAGTTTTCTCAAGTGTTTGAGGTGAAGAAGAAGCAAAAAGGTGACACTCAGAACAAATACTAATTATTACAAAAGCCAGAAATCTGAGAATGATCCTTGACTCCTCTCTTTCACCTCTCACGTGTAATGTATACTTAAGTCCCTTTGATTCAGTTTTCTAAATGGATCTGATACCTGTCCAGGTTAGAAGCGTTTTTCTTGGTAATACCAGGTTTTGTTGAGAATGAGAAACAATCATAGCTGTTATCTATTGCTGGTAAAGTGTATATTGGTATATTTCTGATGACAGTTACAACCATTTCGAACAATTTGGTTATGTAGGAAAGCTGAAGATGCATATACTCTGTGATCCAGAAATTACACTCCTAGGCATATGCCCTAATGAGATTCTTACATATGTACGCCAAGAAACATATACAAGAATATTATAGCAGCATTGTTATAGTTTGTTGTTCCAGAAAGGAAAACAATAAAAATAGCCCTATGTCCTTCAGCAAGAAAATGATACATTGTGGTGTACCATACAATGACATACTATACAAAATTAAAAAGGAATGAACTAGGCCTGCACACATTATCGTGGATGAATTTCACAATATTGCAGAAAAAGAGCCACAATATGAAACTGCTTATGTAAAGTTCCAAAACAGACAAAAACTACACATTTTTTTAGGGAAACTATATCAGTCAAGGTCCTACTAGAGAAGCAGAACCAGTATATATATATAAATTTATTTTAAGGAATTTATGTATATATATAAATTTATTTCAAGGAATTGGCTTACACGATTGTGGAGGCTGGCAAGTCTGAAATCCATAGGGCGACCAGCATGCTGGAAACTCTCGGGCAGGATCTGAAGCAGCAGTCCACAAGTGAGAGTTTTTCTTCTTAGAAACATCAGTTTTGCTCTCAAGGCCTTTTGACTGATTGGATGAGGCTCACCCAGGTTATCGAGGGTAATCTCCTTTACTCAAAGTCAACTTATTTTAGATGTTAACCACAAAATTCCTTCACAGCAACACTTAGATTAGATAACAAGACACTATATTTTAGCCAAGTTGACACACAAAACTAACCATCACAAATACATATCTATGTAGGGAGAACATTGAGAAAAGAAGAAAATTGTGAACACAAAATTTAACAGTTACCTCTGGGGAGAGGGAGATAGATATGACTAGGGATGGGTACCCAGGGGTTTCTACTCTATAATACTCAACTTCTTAAGCTGGGTGACAGTTACAAGAAGTTTGTGATATTATTGTTTATGGCTTATATAGCTGATATAAGTTATTGTGTATGCTTGAAAGATTTAATAATGAATTTTACATATAATTTTTATCAAAATACAAAATAATTATCTTCTAAGAACGTAGGAGTCTTCCCTGTATAATCGTGGAGTTTGGGCTCTTTTCTCTGCTCTCATATGCTTTAACCATTTAGGGCTGCGACTATGATCCAAAACATGAAAATGAGTCAGGAACAAGAATTTCTAACTTGATATTAGGTTAATGCTCAGGTTTATTAAAAACAACAAGGAGGCCATTTTCGATGGGAGACTGACACAGAGTATGTAACACCCGAGGCAGATTACGTATAGTTGCTTCAAGTCCACCTGCTACCTGACCTCTTCCTCTTTCCTCCCAGGCAAAAGAGGCACCCAGGTGAGAGCAGATTTCCACACATAAAGTTCAATTTTCGTTACTTCTTATCTCTTCTGAGGAAATATTTTGGAAGGCTGAAGGAATGAGATACAAGGGAATTTAGAAAGTTTTTGTGGGTGAGCGAGTGGGAACTTGAAGTCTGTGGGCCAAGGGTGCTTCCTCACTATAGGGAGTACAGGCACAAAGCTCGCTGCCCTGCAGACTGCTACCTGACAGGCCCGGGCACCAGCATGGGTGCTCTAAGAGCCTCCCAACTGGTCACCTCCCTTCTGTCCTCTCCCTCTGCTAATCCATTCTCCACCGGCCACCAGAGTGTTGTGGTAAGAAATACATAACATAAAATTTACCATCTTAACCATTTTTAAGTGTACAATTCAGTAGTGTTAAGTATATTCACATTGTTGTGTAACAGATCTCCGGAACTTTTTCATCTTGCAAGACTGAAATTCTCTACCCATTAAACAACTCCCCTTGCCCCTTTCCCCCATGCCCCTAGCAACCACCATTCTACTTTCTGTTTCTATGAATTTGACTACTCTAGATACCTCATATAAGTGAAATCATACAGTATTTGTCTTTTTGTGATTTGCTTATTTCACAAAATGAGGATATTTATAATATCCTCAAGAATTGTATCATGTGACAGAATTTCTTTCCTTTTTAAGGTTGAATAATATTCCACTGTACATACATATCACATAGTGTTTATCCATTCATCTCTTAATGGACATTTGGGTTGCTTCTACCTTTTTGCTATTGTGAATAATGCTACTGTGAGCATGAGTGTGCAAATATCTCTTTGAGACTCTGCTTTCAATTCTTTTGGATATATACCCAGAAGTGAGATTGCTGGATAATATAGTAGTTCTATTTTAAGTTTTTTGAGGAATCTCCATACCACTTTTCTGTAATGGTTGTACCATTTTACAATCCTACCAACAGTGCAAGAGTGGACTTTTAAAAATATAAGTCAGATCACATCACTTTCCTGTTGAAATCTACTGTTTGTTTCCCCCTTTTTTCAGGATGGGGACGTCAATCCTTTCTGAGACCTATGGGGCCCTGTGTGGTCTGGCCCCAGGTTACTTTCCTGCCTCATATTGCACTTCACTCACCCCTCTGCAGAAAACTGTCTGTTCCTAGAACACACCAAGCTCTTTCCCAACTCAGAGCCTTTATGGTTGTTCTTCTTTTCAACTGGAATGCAGTCTGCCCAACTCTTTACAAGGAAATTCTTTCATTCTTCAGGTTCACCTTTTACAACATTATTTTAGAAAGTGTCCCCTGACCTCCTCTATTGAATGAGGTTACTTCTTTGTGCTCTTTTGGACCACCTTCTCATTTCCTTGACAATCTAGAATTATTTCATTTATTTGTTAATTGTATTTTGTCTGTCACCTCTACTTTAGACGAGAAGCTCCATAAGAGAAATAATTTTGTCTGTCTTGTTCATTATTGAATCTCACAGCAGCTAGTACACCGAGTAAGCCTACAGATTATTCTGCGCTCAAAGTTTAACAAGTCCTATCCAAATTAAAGAAGAGGTAACTATTTTTAGGCCAAAGAGTAGCGTATTTGAGAAGCTTCCCTGTGATTGTTAGTTTTTCATATAAAGGTAATACCTTTACTGAATAGATACAAGGAAGAAGAATAAAATAAAACACACAAAACCAGAAATGCAGCTGTGAGCTGACTGGACCAAGCAGGTCCAAATAGAGGCTCTTAGAGCTGTTTTTTATGAGGAATAGGGAATGTGCACAAGATGACTTCTATTAGCCTTGCCAAGTCTACTAGTATATGAAAGTGCAAGCCATACAACAATCTAATAATTCAGACCCTGGTCTCATAGATGATAAATTTATCAATTATCTTTCAGATTTTGAATTCACTATTTATCCCAAGCAATTCATTCTTCAAAGTTCCCTGAAATATTAGTTCTATGTTACGAGTTTTAAGGAGAGAGTGACAAGCTTATTTATATTGTAATATGTAAATGATGATATCCTTTTGATAATAGTTCTATGGTCCAAAATAAATTTAATTACAATCTAACACAACTATTTAAGGTTCTGTACCAAATCCTCTGGAAGAAACAAATGTTAAGAACCTGTCTTCAAGCATTTTAATATCTTAGGAGAAAATATGCTCTATTATCAGTCCTCCCTGACTTTGAACCTGCTGTTCCTTTGCCAATATCCTTGCTCCCTCTTTGCCTAGTGCCTTTTCATTCTGTAAGAGAAATGAGAGGTGTCTTATTCTCCGGGAAACTTTCCTTTAGTACCCCCAATGTTAGGTTAAGTGCACCCCCATGGGAACCTGTCTATCTATACTTTAATGCAGTATTTCATCAATTCAAAGGTGTACTTTTTAATATTTAGCATTTCTGAAATCAGCATGTTTCTTATCAATGACATCTTAGGTTGATTATATATGTTAGTCTCAGCTACCGCAAAGGGAGCTCAGTGTGGGCTGGGACTGTGTTTTGTCTCTCTAAATATTATCAGTGTCTATTACAGTCCCGCAGTAACTCATTGTAAGTGCTTAATGAAAGGACACATGGATGGAAAAAACTACAAACTCATTGATGGACAATATCATTGTGAGAGCAGCACAAAGTGAAGACACAGAGAGATCATATCTTTTGGGGAAAGATCAGGGAGACTGTGGAAAAGGTGACATTTGAACAGAACTTCAAAAAAAGAGCAAGAAAGGGGCCAGCCCTGGTTAACTAGTGGTTAAGTTCACGTGGTGAGCTTCAGTGGCCTGAGGTTCAGGAGTTTGAATCCCAGGTGTGGACCTACATGCTGCTCATCAAGCCACGCTGTGGCAGCATCCCACATACAAAATAGAGGAAGATGGGCACAGATGTTAGCTCAGGGCTAATCTTCCTCAGCAAAAATTATAAAAAGCAAGATATTCTCCACCTGTGATTGAAGGAGCGTCATTCAAGGCAGAAAAATGAGCACAAAACAGGATAGTGCAAAAAATGAGTGAGACCTCAGAAAAAAGTCACTTGGCTAGTTTGAAGGGAATGTAAACAGGTAAAGAAGCACAGTAAGAGGTAGGACTTTAGAGAGAGATTGGAAGTGGCATGAATACCATGCCAAAGTGTCCATGTTGTATTCCAGAGCAGTAGTGAACTACTGAAGGGCTTTAAAGGGGTGAGGGATGTGGCCAAAGTTGTGCTTAAAGAGGTATCTGAGGGTAATTTGTTGAATGAGTTGGTTGGTGGAGAGAAAGCAGATAAGAAGACTAGTTACTAGCTCGCTATTATTCATTGAATAAACATTTATTCACACCTATTGAACACCTGGCACAAGTGCTATAGCAATAAACAAGACTTAATTCTTGCATTCAAAGATCTTATGGTCTATAAAGGTAAACATTCAAATAAACAGGCAAAAATTATAAAATAAAAAGTGTTCTGTGTGTGCACAGGTTGCTATGAGTCCGGACCCCAGTCTGGGGTTGGACACAGATGACAGGGGAAGTGGATCAATCAGGGAGGTTCCTGGGAGGAGGTATCATCTTAGCTGAGCCCTGAAGGTGAAGAGATGGCAAAAGGCATCTGAAATGTAGCAAGTGCAAAGTCCCAGGGGTGATATATTACTCTTGCCTTGAATTGGAAATAATTCAGAATGATGGCATGATAGGTTGTGGGGGGATGGTGTGGGAAAAGATGGAGAGGTAGGGAAAGGAAGGTTGGTGTGTTGGGGTAGGGAGAGACAAGAATGTGATTGGAATGGGTAGTAGGAGGCAAGTGCAATATTCTGGGGAGAGGAAACAAGGGCCTGATCAGGAAAATGGGAAATAGAAATGAAAAAAAAAAAAAAAAGAACAAGAGTCTCTACTGAGGTAGAATCCATTTGACTTATATTAGACTCAATCTCTTGGCAAAATGTAATGAATCACTCCTATGTGCCAGAGGAGTCCTGAGATGGCTACAGTATAGCATCACTACCTTTATCAAAGAACTTGCAGTCTAATCTGAAATCATTTTGGCCTTGACTCTGATATTAAGTAAATGTCACTTTCTACCAACTGAGTTGGGTTGGCCCTCCTCTGGAAGTCATGAGAAGGGAAAGATGCTGAAGGATCATCTTCATCTGTGTAGTTTTGTATTTAGGTGAGCAGGGAAATGGCAGCATCATTAACTGGGTTATTTCTATTTATACTTTCTCTCAGTTGTATTCTATGGCCCAGCAAGGATAGAGGGAAGCTTGTAGACCTTGACTTTTAAACCAAAAGACCAAAGTATCTACCAAACTCGGAAGAAACACCTGAGTCAAAGTATAAGAAATGCACACTACCTGAGAGACGGTAGAGTGCAGGATTAAAGGTAGCAATTATGAGGATAGTGAAGTATGAATCTTAGCTTCTCCACTAGTTGTGTGAACAAGTTACTTAATTTCTCTCTTCTTGTAATTTCTCATCTGTAAAATGAGGGAAATAAAATAGTAATTAATTCATAAGTTTGTTATAAGGATAAAATAAATTAATGCTTGTAAACCATCAGTACGTATGCATGCCATGTTGTAGGCACTCATCTAAAAGGTAACGCTGTCAGTTCCCAGCAACAAAAAAACTGAGAAAACTTTCTAGGTTTTCTTGATTTGGGGCTTACATCTTAAGGTTGTAATAAGGACAGAATAGCATTCTATAATTGTGCATTCAATTGCATATTCAAATTCCCGGAGTAAATATAAAAATGCCTTCCCCAAAGAACTATATCTTATTTGGAGATTAAACCACCACAAGTAAGCATGGATTATGAAGTAACTTTATTTGATGAAATATTAATATTTTTATCACAGTATCTGGTTGCCAAATAATCCTCTTTGATTGGGACCCACTGCTAATGAGGCCAGAGTCAAGGCCGTGCCTTCTGTCTTGATCCTTCACCTGTCCCGTGTTCCAGTGTTACTGAGGCCAGCTTATCAGGAGGGGCTCTGGGACACAGGCAGCTGAATAAGAACATCTAGATGGATCAAGCCCATTTAGACCACCACCAGAGACAATTTAGAGCAGTTGCCCACTTGGACCACCTGGTGTCTTTCCATGGAGAGTACAGCTGTTCACGCCTGCTGCTGGGTAAAGGAAGCCTGTTGAGAAAAGAGAATTCAGAAAAAGAGCTATTACCTAATGCAACTAGAATTTAAGCCTTAAGAGGTCGTAAATTTTTACCTTTTTTTTTTTTTTTTACTACTATATTCCTAGCACTTAAAATTTAGTGATTAGTACACGGCATGCTCAATAAATATTTTATTGGATGAATGGATGATGATGCTTCTTGTTAGGAGGGGATTTTACTCTCTATAGTGTCACAGAGGAAGCACAGGCCAACAGGCTGCCCAGGAAAACCCAGGAGTGGGCACACAGCCAGCCAGAAAGAATCCAGGAGGTGTTCTAGGTTCAGGTGGGCAAGTGATCTAGTCTTGGGAAGTCAGATATGGATGGAATGGTTGGGCTGGTGCCAATTCCACAGCAGGTTCTGAGGTCCAGAAGCTAAATGGGCAAGAAGAATAGCTCGAGTGAGCAGTGGTGGCAAGTTACCTCCTGTGTCTGAGACTGTTTCCTCTCTGCCTGCTGGACATCACAGGCAGGAGAGGCCAGGAGCCTTGGCCCAGATGCAAGCAGGTGTAAAGAGGGTCAGATGGCGTCACATAAAGAAAAGAAACTGAATCTTAGAGCAGTGGAGGGAAAGCCTTCACAACTCAGTCTACCTTCTTCAGAAGCTTTGTACTGATCTGAAAAGATGCTCCAAGGCTTGTGACAGCATGGAGGAAGCCAGCTCCCTATAATAGTGGTAAGGCTGAGTTGAGTATGTGCATGCATGCAGGTGTGTGTGTGTGTGTGTGTGTGTGTGTGTGTGTTGTGACCCTTCTGACAATAATTGGAAAGATGAGTATGTGACACTGACACAGAAATAGGAAAAGGCTTAGATTTCCTAAGCATCTATCAGGAGTCAGGCATTATGCCAAACATTTATGCGTATTATTTCATCAATTTGCCAAAGCAACACTGTTATATGTATTATTAGCTCAATGTTACAAATGAGGAATCTGAGTTTTAGAGAGCTTCCTACTTGCCTGAAGTTGCACTGCTAATTAGTGTCAGGAACAGAATTTAAACTCAGGAAGCTGTGGTGCAGGGAATTTGCGTCACTTGACTAAGCATTCTGCTGAGAAAAACATTTCGTCTTTTCTGGACACCAGGCGCACTGAGCAGAACATGCTTCTAGCCTTCAGCAGTGAATGACTGTCACTCATAGAAGCTGCAACAGTTGCACAGCTGGTGGATTGAGTCAGGCAGCTACTGCCCACAGATCTTACTGCTTTCCCTTAAATCCGGCGGCAATTATCTCTGGAGAATTACTCAGACAGTATTTGAAGTTGTGCTTCAAGTGGACAAACTAATTGTCAAATTTGTTCCCAAATCATTACTTTGATTTCTTGGTAACAAAGCAATTTGACTTCAAACTCTCTTCCTCCCCAGCAAATTCCTTCCCAGCTCTCCGCTCCTTCATCAGCTGGCAATCATCCTTGTATCCTTCAGCCAGCTCTCAAAGTTAACTCAGCTAAACTCAGATAAGCCTTTTCCAGTGCTAGAGAATTCCCCTCACCACAAAGGTTACAGCCCACCATGAAAAAGTAAATACTTGATCATGTCTTACATATTCTATCTTGTTAATTATTTTTATTCTCCAAGTAATACATTAGCTCAAAAAATGAAATTAATAATCACTCAGAGATAACCACTATCGAAATAGTGTGTCTTCTTTCAGACCTCTTTCCTGCCTTGAATATACTTTAGTATATTTTATTGTGCATATCAAGGTTGGTACACTTGTCTTTGTGTCCAGCTGCTGGCCAGGGGTTTAGACAGTCTGGGGTAAGATTACTTGATAGCCTCATTTATATGTTGTGCTTCCTTCACTGCTCTGACTCAGAGCTGGCAAAGTAGGAGAAAGGAGGGAACTCACTCAGTTCCCTGCTTGTGTATCGCAGTTTTTCCGCCTCTCAACACATTGCTCCAGAAAATCACAAGCCAACACTCCTTCCCAGGTGACTCATGCCCAAAACTTGAATGATTCTCCCCAAAAGAACCCCACTTCATTACCTATACTACACACTGAATCAGTTTTTCATTTTATTACTGAAAATCTTACAGAGTGCTATTCAATAACCAGATCTCCTGTAGAATCCAGACAGGTTTCTTGAGTACATGCTACTTTCAGGATATGCTAGGTGTTGGGGGGGGTACACAAAAGTTCAAGGAACTGACAGCTCCACTGGGTGTAGTTCAGTTTGGAAACATTTATTGAGCACCTACAGGGTCCCAGGCAGAATGTTTGCTGCTGGTGATACAGTAATGAATCAAGAAGTCTTTTTTGTTCCCAGGAGAAAAGCAGATACATACACACTTTATAAAAAGAGGGATTCTCAGGGTGTCAGTGAGGAGAGCACAGAAAAAAAAACCCTTAGCCAAACCTGGGTGTCCAGGGAGAGCATCTGGGAAGAAATCATACATGAGTTAAGTTTTAAGCAATAGCCAGGTGAAAGACAGTTGGGGAGGTTATTAGAGGTGAAGAAGATATCAAAAACAAAGGGTAGGGAGAAGGTGGATCTTTCTTGTCCACTGTTTGTATCTCCAGCACTTAGAATGTCTGGTACATAGTAGGTGCTCAATAAATTCTTATTTTTTTAATTAACTATAGTCACCATGCTGTACATTGCATCCCCATGACTTATTTATTTTATAATTGGAAGTAAATTCTTGTTGAGTGAAAAAATTGGGAGGAGAGAGGAGTAGCAGGAGCTGGAATGGTCATATTAGGCCGAGTTGAGTGGAGATAGTTTGGGAGAGCCTGGAAGGTTTTCAAGCATTGACGATGGCATAAAGGAAGGCCGAAGAGTGCTTTTTGCTGCAGATGGGAACACAGGGATATGTGTAGTAGAGTAGTGAAAAAAAAGATGTAATTGTATGCTTTGAAGAAATTGAGCCCAAAAAAAAGCAAAAAAAACTGATTTTTTCCTTCAGTTAGTTATTTTTTATATTTCCAAAATCTTTTATAATCAAGTAAAAAAATCTAATGTTACAATAAAATAATCATGGCTGATATTAAGTGACTACTTACGAGGTCCTAGATACTCTGCTAAGTGCCTTCCGTGCATTATCTCCTTTGACTTTCTCAAAAATTCTGTGAGGTAAGTACTAGTCCCATTTTACAGATAAGAATATCAAGTCACAGAGTTTGATAAGTTGCCCAAGGTCATGTAGTACATGATAGAACTGGGAAGATCCGGGCAGTCTCTGCGGAACCTGCACGCTTAGCCACTACTCTATAACTGAGGTTTTAGAAAGTTATTCTGCTATGATGGCCTAAGGAGAGGAAAGAAGATAGACACATTTAGAGCCTTCAAACGACCAATCACATTTGTTTCCATTCTGCTGGCAACATTAACGGTCTGAAGGGTTTACTTTTGGGGACCACTTTTTTGGATGATAGACCTGCAGAGTGCAAAGAACTTGACAGTTCCAGAAAGGAGAGCATTAACGTTGGTCAAGCAGCTACTTTGTGCCAGGAACACAGTGTCACATTCAGTGCTCATATTTCTATGAGGTAGATCCTGTAATTTTCAGCTTATAGCTTCAGTCAACTGAAGCTCGGAGATAACCAGCAACTTAACAAATATCTCCCAGCTGGCGAGTGGCATAAGCAATTTGAACCTATCTTGCTAATTCCAGAATTGATGCACATTCTACTATATTGGGCTGCCTCTTGGAGGAGTTAGCTAGCTATGTTGGTTTCAAAACCGGTTTTACCATTTGTTTAACACTTTGAGACTCTTTAATCCTCTGCTTTCTCATTTGGAAATCAGAGTGATAATCCTTCTTTTTCCAATTCTTGAGAAAATTACTTGAGACAGTGTTTCTGAAAGTGCTTTGTAAATTGTAAATAGCAACCTGAATGTGTGGCGTCTTATACAAATTCATTTTATGATTCCACACCCGTTATTTTCCCAGATCCTAGATCTGTGGTCCCATTCTGACTTTCTCAGAGAGCTTGAGGGTGTCTAATCATACAATTACCTCTCCTGGGTGATCCTGGCCTCCTCTGGGTTTTGAGCCTTGCTCAGAGTTTTAGGAGAGAAAGCTTGCATTTCCTACCAAGTTACATTTCCAGCATCTTCAGTGAACAGGTGGAGGGCAGCACTGAGCTAGAGTAAGTTCCCTTATGATTATTTAAATCATCAGTTCTTTAAAAAGGATCTTCAGATCCATTAAATATTCATGAAAGCATCCTTCTTGGCAGCTCCTCCATTGTAGGTAATTACAGAGGGTTTAAAATATCTGACGTTGCTTGGAAGCACACAAAGCTCTGTCAGCTGCAAGCAGACAGCTGATTTGTAATTTAATTAACATCCTGGCTCATCCTGTTCTTTGTGGCAAAAAGCGGGAAAGTATTTCCTTTCATTTGTGAGTTTTGTTTGAAAAAACTCAAATGGAGCACCTGGGAGAGCTTTTCATTTCTCACATCAGCCCTGTTACTTACATCCTGCTCCAATCCTCAAAAAATTCCTCTCTCAAGTGTCCTTTGGGCCAGCTATATCGCTGATTGAGGGTCATTTTTTTTTTTTTTAAATGGTAACTTCACTTGGTGAAGATCTGTGTGTAATCAACGATCAGTGAACTTCGACCCATTTTTATTAGCTTTTTGAGCAATGGATTTTGAAGAGATTTGGCCAGAGATGACTTATTTATTCAATGAACATTGACTGAGAACCTACTATGTGGCAGGCACTAGAGGTCAGCAGGGAACCAAACAGGCAGGGTGCCTGACCCTGTGGAGGTTTCAGTCCGGTGGGAGAGGCAAACATTAAGCAAATACTTGGAGAAACAAATGTAAAATAAAAATGTGATGAGTTTTATGAAAAATAAGTACAGGTTTCCCTGAAATCCTGTGAGGCAGGGAGTGATGTGGTAGTAAGAGGAGAAGCCCCTAATCTGGAAGTCAGGAGGCCTCCTTGAGGAAGCAAAGGTGAACATTTTGTATGGTCTGTCTTGTCCTTCCTCCTCCTATTTTCCTCCTATCTACACCCTCTCCCCCAGATTTGCAATGTACATGTAACTGTTCTAGAAGAATGGATCGGGAGAGTGGGCTTAGAGGATGGAAAAGGGAAAGAGAACTCTGCTCCAGCCAAAATGTCATTCAGAGAATTTATTTTAAATCAAAGAAATGAGTATCTTTGATCTTCTCTTTTTTCCTTCTTTTACCCATGTTCCCTCCAGAGAGGGAGGCAGTGAGTTGGAGAGAGGATGCAGTAGGTGTGGTAATGGGAATGGGTAACAGGTCACAGGCTAAGACATCATGGAAAAAGGAAGGAGCTGGAAAAGATAGCCGGCTGGCTACCTATTGCACAAGCCTCTAGTAAATAAAATTTCTGAAAAGAAATATTAAAGTGTTTTAACAAAATATTTTCCTCAAAATAAGATGGTAGCTGTCAGGGCCTGGATGAGAATACCCAATTGTGGAAGTTAAACTTATAGTCTTGAGAGGAAGTGAAAACCCTCCATTTCCATGTAGTTCATTTTTCGAGACTGCTTTCGTCATTCTTTTGGCTTTCTCATCTTTTTGAGCTGCATTCACTTCTTTCTTAGGAATGATCAATCTCTTTGCAAGTCTGTTATTTGTTTAATGTTCTTACTGACTTCATGCTTCTCCTAAAATATGTGCTTCTTTTCTGCCAAAGAAAAGTAAGAGGCTTCCTTCCAGCGTCAGCATTCAGTCTAGTGGGTCTATTGGACACACACTATTTGGCTGTTGTTCTGGCCTGATCACTCTGCGGGAGACAAAGATAGATGGGAGGTTCCTGCCCTCAAAGAACTTAGATGACAGAGGGGAGATAAGATGACACAGAAAATGCTATTTGGCATTATACTTAACAGAAGCAGTGGAAAGAACAGGTTTTGAGCGTTTCCTAAATGTTAGACTTTGGGTAAGAAACTGTAATCATTCCTTAATTTGGTACCTGCTTCATCATGTTGCTATAAACTTCAATGTGATACTTTCTACAATATGCATAGAGAGGTGTTCATGGATAGTGCTCACTAACTGTTACGTATTCTAGCATTACTTACCTTTAAGAGCACACAAACATGTTCTGGCTCTCCCTGAGATTGATTCCTTTCTCTCGCTCTTTCTCTCTTCAGAACACTGCCAACTCCTGCTGCGAGGGGAAAGCAGAGCACTTTTTATGCAGAAACATAGATAGACCCAGATTTTTATTTATGAGGCCTTGAAACATTTGTGACTTCTCCCTCAGTTATAGCACACTCTGCCAGTGCAGCACCATCTTCCAAACTGTGCAGGAGAAGCTTCCAAACTGTTCAGGCTCCTGTGTTGGAATTCTGGGTAACAGGATGGTTCTGAGTCACACAGGCATCAGCAGAATGTAGTGAGCAGAATCTGGTCAGACTTCCTTGCCTTTGTCCAACCGTATGGGGGGCCCTGTGGTAGAAAAGGCGTGTGAGTATGATTGCATGTGGGTCCAGCTGGAAGGGTCAGCTTTTTGATCAGGTATATTGTATTATTGCTCAGACTATTTAAGTTTAGTTTGGTTAAAATCACATTTATTGTTCTCTTACTATATGTCAGCCGTCAGCGGGGCACTGGAGATTTAGAGAGGAATAGGGCTCCATGTCTGCTTGTGAGGCAGTTGTGGGCTGGTAGGAGAGATGGGCACATGGACAGGTCATTGCAGTATAGAGTTCTTATTCAGTGACAGAAATCTGTGCGGAATACTATGGGAGCATAAAGGAAAGACATTCTTTCAACCTTAGCAGTCAGAGAATGCTTCCAAGAGGAGGTGACACTCAATCTAATTATCAAGGACCTGAAAAAGTTTGCCTGATGAAAGAATCCAGGAGTGGGGAGCTAAGCTTCAGAAGTGGGGAGGGGATAGGATTCCAGAAGTCAGGGACAAAATGAGCTGAGAAGGGGACGTGAATAGTACATCAGTCTTCCCTGTCTTGGGCACATCTTCTGCCTCACTCTTATTAGGGCTGGGAGAGAAAATATAAACTGTTTACAAAAGTTCTTTTGCTCCAGAGTTCCCTCCAATGGACCAAGCTGAGGAAAGGAAAAGAGGAATGCACAGATTTCAAAACAGAGGCCTTCCTCAAATGGCCCTCCTTTTACGGGCAATACAGAAACCCTCAAAGATGCACAGAATGGCATCACTACCTAAAGGAAGAGCCCTAGAATGAGAGACAACTCAGAATTACCCAGAAAATTAGAGCTGATTCTTAAATCAGAGTGTGATCTTTGCAAAGTTGTTTAATCTCCCTTGTTAGATGACTCTTGAAGATTTCCTAAGAATTATATTTCCTGACAATGAAGATGGTCTCTTCAGATCTTTGAGTCCTAACCAGTTTAGAAGAATATTTAAGTACTCTAGCTCTAGGGTCAGACTAACGTGTGTGAATCCTCGTTTGCCACTCACTAGGTATGTAAGCTTGGAAAAAATGCTTAAGTATCCAAGCCTCGGATGAGGAGAATAACATCTATCTCTCAGGTGTGATGATGCGTATAAAGCATTTAGCATAGTTCCTGGCACATTAACTGTAACTATTATTATTATTGGTTTTAATATTGGCATTAGTGTTAAGATTAGTGTTTCTGTTAATATCAGCATTAGTGTTAATGTTAATGTTGATCTTAGTATTACAAATAAAAAAATCATTTTTTGTCCTGCCAAAGTTGAGTCTAAGCAGAGAGATTCTGCTGTGCCATATCAGCGTATTCCTTTGGAGGCTTGCATTTGAGTTAAATATGGTACTTCTTACCAGTTCTTGTCATCTCTTGCAAAAAACTGGAAGGAAAAAAAGAGAGGACTATCCGGCTGGCCCCAGGAAGACTCTTGTTTAGGTCCAAGGTCTCTTGGATGGTTCCCTAGTGTCCATAATAAATAGCAATCTGCCTTTTAGCCTTGTCTCCTGCCACATTCTACCTCACATCCTAAATTCCATCCAAATCTTACATCAGATTCACCAGAAGCAGACCTAAAATAGGGATTAGCGTGCACATGATTTATGGAAGCTAGTTCCCAAGAGAAACCCTTAAGGGAGTAAGGGAAGCAACAAGGAGTTCTGTAAGAATGTAGGTCCACGTGTGGTCTAGCTTCAGGTTGATCTCCTCAGGTGCTTTGGAGTGTAATTTACATCACAGAGTTTGTTTCACTTTGAGGTGTGGGAGTTGGAGGGTTCCAGTATAACTCCCAGGTACATCTAAGTGAAGATTACCCAAGGGCAATCTTCCTGAGAAGTTTGCAGACATGGGCCTTGAATGTATAAAAGGGATTGCCATGGATTTGGGTGCAGGGGGGCAATAGCATCTATTACAATCCACTTTAAGATCTCACCATTCCCTCAAAACATCATCCCTTCCTATCACTCATCTCCTTTACATATGTTGTTGTCTTTGCTTAGAATACATCTGACCTCTTTCTATCATCATTCTAGATCCTGTTTCAAATTGAGAACCTTCAGACAGAGTTGATGATGACCCATTTTTGCTCCCACAGAACTCAGTTTATACTTACAGTCGTTATCACTATGTATCATGACTTGGCTGCACATATGTATAACTCACTTAATAATTTATGGTCTTCTCAAGATCAAGAACTGGTTCTTGGGCAAGCCCTGGTGGCCCAGTGGTTAAGTTCGGCACACTCTGCTTTGGCAACCTGGGTTCAGTTCCTGAGCGTGGACCTACACCACTTGTCTTTCAGTGGCCATGCTGTGGTGGTGGCTCACATACGAAAAAAAAGGAGGAAGATGGGCAGCGGATGTTAGCTCAGAGCAAATCTTGCTCAGCAAAAAACATAACCTGGTTCTTATTCAGTTTATATTCTTAGCATATATTACTACTGTAAGGCATGATGAGGAGAGAGTATATAACACTTAAAAATCTGATATCCTGTAAGATTCTGTTAAGCAAATGATGCAGTTGTCTTTTTTGTTTGAACTTGAGTTCATAATGTTCTACAACTAAAGAGATTGTATCCAGCAGCCAAAATAATTTTGTAGCTTGAGAAACTGTTATCCATTTTATCTGTTTGTTCAATTGTCATTCATAACTTTATTCAACAAATATTTATGGAGCATATGTGCCAGACACTTGGCTAAGGATTGGAGATATGAGGATAAGCAAGATCCAAATGGTCTCAGTCCTCGCAGAATCTTATAGTTCAGTATAAAAACACAAAAAAATACGCAACCATATAGCATGATAAAATTTGTGATTGGGGGAGTATAGGGAGCTATGGGAACACTCACAAAATCTCATACTTGCAGTTCACAAAAGCTTCCCAGAAAAGGTAATGTCAAATTTGAGGCCTAAAAGATCAAAGAATGTTAAAATTGTTGCTAATAAAATATTAATTGAGCATCAAGATTGACTTTAAAGTCTAATTTAAGGCCTTATTGGTTTTTAAAATGGTTCTTAAATTTATGAAAATAATCAATTTAAAATAAGTTCTTTGAGGGTCGGCCCCGTGGCTTAGTGGTTAAGTGCACGCGCTCTGCTGCTGGCGGCCCGGGTTCGGATCCCAGGCGCACACCGACGCACCGCTTCTCCGGCCATGCCTTGGCCGCGTCCCGCATACAGCAACTAGAAGGATGTGCAGCTATGACATACAACTATCTACTGGGGCTTTGGGGGGAAAAATAAATAAATAAAATCTTTAAAAAATCAAATAAAATAAAAAGTTCTTTGAGGGGTTGGCCCAGTGGCGTAGTAGTTAAGTTCATGTGCTCCACTTCGGCTGCCCGGGGTTTGTGGGTGAGGATCCCAGGCGCGGACCTGTGCACTGCTTATCAAGCCATACTGTAGTAGGCATCCTACATATAAAGTGGAGGAAGATGGTCACGGATGTTAGCCCTGGGCCAATCTTCCTCAGCAAAAAGAGGAGGATTGGCAACAGGTGTTAGCTCAGGGCTAATCTTCCTCACAAAAAAATAAAATAATATAAAAAGTTCTTTGTGACATCACATACGTTCAACTAAGTCTATTATTTGTGTTCTGATAGTTATTTATCCAAACAGTTCATCAGGATGTATATTTTTATGAATGAAATCTTTCTCTAAACCAGCTGAATCCTACTGTAGGAATCCTTGAGGAGCCACAATAATCATTTTAACTTTAAAAAATTTTACTTTTAGTGCCCTGGATCTTTATGTTTCAGAACACAAGCATTTCCTGACTGTCATGAGTGACATGAATATGGCTTTACATATGTTAAATTTTAAAAAGCTTAAAAAATTCTTCAAAAAACTAAAAATGGAATTACCATATGATCCAGCAATTCCACTTCTGGGTATCTATCCAAAATAATTGAAAGCAGAGTTCTGAAGAGATACTTGTACACCCATGTTCATAGCAGCATTATTCACAATATCAAAAGTGTGGAAGCAACCGAAATTTGCATTGACAGTTGAATGGATAAACAAAATGCAGTATATATATATAGATAGATATATATAGATATATATATATAGATAGATAGATATATACACACACATATGCAATGGAATATTATTTAGCCTTAAAAAGTAAGAAAATTCTGACACACACTACAACATGAATGAACCTTGAGGACGCTGTGCTAAGTGAAATAAGCCAGTCATAAAAAGACAAATACTGTATGATTCCACTTATATGAGGTATCTAGAGTAGTAAAACTCATAGAAATAGAAAGAAGAATGGTAGTGCCAGGGGCTTGGGGAGGGGAAAATGGGGAGTTGTTTAATGGGTATAGAGTTTCAGTTTTGCAAGATGAAAAAGTTCTGGATATTAGTTACACATCATTGTGAATATACTTAATACTACTGAGCTGCACACTTAAAAATGGCTTAGATGGTAAATATTATGTTGTGTATATTTTTCCACAATATTTTAAAAAGCTCTATAATACTGGATGTAATGATTTGTGTATATCTATTTATTCCACAATCCTGAGGTGGGAGTTGTGAGATAAAAGAGTGCAGAAGTAATGGGGGGTCAGCTCATGCAGTGGTGTTGGGTGGTGGCTTATGGCAGGGTAAGGAAGTTTGAGCTCTCTCCTGTGGAGAGTGGGAGCCATTGGAGGGTTTTAAAGAGAAGAACTTTGTCCGTTGGTGATTCACAGAGCCCGCTGGTGCAGTGTGGAGAACGGACAGGGAGAGGGCAATCTCAGCAGCAGTCTGGCCAGCCCAGAGGCTCTTGCTGTGGCCCAGCTGAGAGCTGATGAGAACCTGAATGTGGGCAGTGGTTGGTAGTGGGGGAGGATGGAATAGACTCAAGAGTTACTTAAGATATAAATTAGAAACACTCAGTGATTTATTAAATTGGCAGATGGTGGAGGGCGAAAGAGAGGATGGAGTCTGACTGACTCCCACTTTTCTGGCTTGGGTGGCTGGATAGATGGTAGTGCATCCCTGAGAGAATTAAAGAGGGGGAGGAGATGTGGAGGGCAGATGGGCTGAAAGCCAGAGACACTAAAATTGGCGTAGGTATGACTTTATTCCACTCCCAGTGAACACATAACTGATCAAGAATAAATGTTAAACTTAGCCCATGTTTCTGAGGCAGATTACCCTGCTAAATTATTCATAGGTTTAGGAAAACAGAAGTATGGTATTCTGCAGTTCACAGGAATGCTCTAACCCCATTTTGTTGTGTATTCTCAGTGATGTGTTTTCTACCAAGCTGCTGATTCAGTTATCAGACTTGGGCTTCATCTCCTATGGGAGTGGAGGAGGGGCTGATGATAGTAGAAGGAGGATTCAGACGCAAATTATGTGGACAGGGTCCCAACTCTGATGCCCACTGGTTAGATGACCCTGGACAAGTCCCTTAGCTTCTCTGAGTGTTAGTTTTCTCATAAGTAAAACGGAGCATCATAGGTAAGAAGGATTTCAATGGAAGAAATAGATGAAAGTCCTTTGCAAACTGCTATCAAGATATTGTTAGCTGTAATTTTTGTTTTGAAACTAGCATTAAACTTGGAACATTGCAGAAAGCCTCCCTAGAAAATGCAAGTACTGATAATCAACTTCTGAGTAAGAATGGACAACAGATTGAATTACCAACCCTGGGTGGTTCTTCTTGTTAATGTCAGATTATGAGTCAGACTGAGAGCTGATATCCAAGAAATCATTTTTACCTTAAAAATGAAAGAACTGTAGGCATGATTTTGTAGGAAGACATGCTGTTAGTAACCTGATGTGATAAAAATAACTGTTGGTGTTAACAATAACAGTGTACTGGGAAGAGGTAAGACATCACAGTTAAGCCTGAGACAGTGTTATGAGGATGTTTGTACCCCTGCCCCTAATACCCCTGTGCCATGCATAGGGAACAAAGGCAAAGCAAGGCAAACTAAAATTTTATTAGCTGAGTTGGAGGTGGGATGTAGAAGGTTTTCTTTTTTCTTTCCTGGGTAGGCCAACTGCCTTGAAACAATGGACTCTAATGGGACAGCTCTAGAGGAAAAGGAGTGAAAAGCAAAGAGAGACAGAAAGACAGGACAGAGATCCAGGCCAAGGTTGAAGATGGAGATTGACCCCCTGGCCAAGGCTATACTCCCTCAGACCATTCCATGTCCTGACCCTTTTCTCTCTCTGCCAGCTTCCTTAGGTCTGCTTGGAGGACTCAAAGGATGGCCTTTGTCTGAGGATGATCTTACTGTTACAGGCATATAGAAGGAAGACAGGAAAGAAAAGGGAAAAAGGATTCGAAGAGAGGGAACTCAGACCTCTTTCCTCTCAGGAAATCATCTAAATATAGACAGACCCTTTGCCTTGATTTTTAAGTTCTTTAAAAGCAAACTCCATCCCTGGAAATTGTGCATTTTTTTTTTTGTCCCAGAATCTGACTAACCCAAATCAACACTCTTCCTCTTTGGGTATAAAAGGAAGGGAAGAATGTCTTCCTTTTGAGGCTGATACAAATAATGTGGGTGAAAAAATTTTTCCTCATTTCCAAAGAAATTTAAACCTTTCACCTATTCTAAAGCAAAATTAAGTTTCCTAAAAGGTTTGTATCAGAATTCTGTTTTCATGCTCAGCACTTTTTTCTTCTCCATCCTTGACTTAGAAGTTTATTACATACTTAGCTACTCAGTCATTTGGAGGGTTACCTCCTCACCTACTTAGGTAGATTGTCTCAGTCTCAGTTGTTATCACACTTCTGTAGCTTATCAACAGAGATAGTACGTTGTCAGGCAAAAACAAGTCATCAGCATTGGTCAATATTGATGGTTGGTTCAGTTTTGCTTGCATTTGAGCAGGTTCGTGTTGACCATCAAAAGAGTTTGAGGCAAAGCCTGTTTGGTGAGGTCAACAATAGGTGCAGACTGTATCCTGTAAATAAAGTTAGAATTTGAAGTTCAGAACCTTTGCAAATACTAATGCTTTTTTGTCTTTCTTGTCTTTTCTCCTAGAAGTATCGATATCAAGATGAGGATGCTCCACATGATCATTCCTTACCTCGACTAACCCACGAAGTAAGAGGCCCTGAACTCGTGCACGTATCAGAAAAGAACCTGTCTCAAATAGAAAATGTCCACGGATACGTCTTGCAGTCTCACATCTCTCCTCTGAAGGTCAGTTAGATTGCTCTTAGAGCTGGCGGCAGTGGTTGATCTGCGTTGCTAAGAGAGGTGTTTGTTGGCCCAATTAAATGAGGTTCTTTTGAAACACTGCAGTGGCCTGTGGTTGCCAGAGGGTCTTTCTGTGGTTTGGAGGCTCACCTGGAATTTCTGATAAAGGGCAGTTGTTTTCACAGTTATTTGAATGTCTGGAAAATCCTTTTAGTTGCTGAGAATGGGCTAAGGAAAGAGCCAAGGGTGAAAAACTGAAAGAGAATAAAAGCTGACCACGTATTTAAAAAGCCCAAGAGTACATCAAGGTTTCATCCAAATGCTTTCTCTCCATCTGTATTCCTGGTCCCAGAGAAAACAAAGGAAGTAAATACAACATGATAACACTAGTAATTGCCTTACCGTCTAGACTGAAAAGGAAAATGTGTGAGTTGGCTCATCAACACCTCTATTTTATACTGTGTTTCTTTCTTTTTGGTGTCATACTTTTCTAACACTTTCTACCTTTTCTCTTTAATTTTAAACAATTTCTCGATAAACAGTATTTTGACAAGGGACAATATAATGAGACTAAGGATTCTTTGTGCTCCTTGGCTGCAAATTACTCTGCCTTTTCCTTTGCTGATGCTGTGGGATTTTGTGCTTTGGATAAAAGCTTATGAATGTTGATTAAAGTTAAAAAAGAAAAATGGAACTAGAGTCAACGATGTAATACAAGAGAATGGAAATGAAAAACAAAACCAAAAAAACTACCAAATAACCCCTTGGCTATTGCTAAAGAAAATTTTCTTTTATTTTGTTAGCCAGAACATTCACTTCACCAGCACTTCCATATAGCTGTGTCACAATAAAAACTACAGCCATAAAGGTGGCCCTGATGCTTTCTGAGATCTTATGATACCTTCCAAAACATCAAAGAAAGGCTAAATTATGTTTACTATAGTTCCAAAATTTGATGCATTTTAAATACCCTGGCATCCTAAAAATGTATTATCAAATAAATTAGCTATGTTACCACCAATTAATTAAAATATTAGGCTAATTGTCAAATTCTAGTAAATATTTTGTAATATGTAAAAATATGTAAATATTATGCCTTTGGAATTCATTGTTCAGTTCTTCCCAGAGTCTCTGGAAATCGTTGAATGACTGATGGAAATGGGTGTATTTAACCTGGAGAAGAAAAGATTAAGGGTTGGAGGATAGGGGATTTACCTTCTCACAGCTCAAGGGCTGTCATGTGGAAAACAGGATATTGGTGTCACCCAGAGGGCAGAAGCAGGACCACTGTGCATAATTAACAGGAATGTATGTTTGGGATCATTATAAGACCACAACTCCTGACTGTTAGAGCCACCTCAAAAAAGGTGTAGACTACGTGAAGCAGGAGTTCCCTGTCCCTAGAAATCTCCCAGGCCTGGATGATGGCCTGGCAGTGGTATTGTAAAAAAGCCTCCTTCAGCAGGATGGTGCAGAGAATTGTCTCTGAGGTCCAGTCTAACTCTAGGAATCAATGATTCTATTCTGTGGTCAGATGAATACCTTCCTTATTTAAGGACTCTCTCATCTTTGCAAACAAACGCTCATTCTTACTCTGCGTGCTGGCCAGTATAAATCGAGACAGGGCAGAGCTGGAAGACTGGATTGCTTTCAGAGTATTTAAATTTCGGTTTTTTTCTTTCTAACTGGTTGGAAGAATCCCTGTAAGAACCTCTGTGGAGCTTTTTTTCCTCTTTTTTTCCTCTCAACTTGTCTTTCTCCCCTTACTAGACCTTCCTTTTTAATCAACTCTAGAGTGCAGCTCCCAAAGGCTGCAAGCTGAGTAGGATAGTCGAGGCTAGTCTAAAGCTAGCCTGGTTACAGTAAAAATTATGAACAAAACAGTAAAAGCACGATAGAATCTTCATTTTGTATATTATTAAGGCTTCAGCATATACACTGTAATGTAATTATCTGAACATCTACAGTTTGGTTGCTTACACCATGTGTTATGCTACTTAATGCCTCATTTGGAAAATGTCTGTTAGAGTTGAAGGAAAAGTTTGCTTTTTCTGAAGATCAGATCTCAGATGTAAAGGAATCTTTTCTATTTCCCTTTTACCCTTTGTTTTCCAAGAATCTCAGAATTAAGTGTCTTCAATTTTGGTGGTTTTCCTTAGTTTAGATTTTCTGTTTCTGTTTCTCCCTTCTATCTTATTTCTTATTCTATTCTTTTCAAAAAAATTATTGGTTTTTATAGTTTTACTATAGTGGTGTCTTTTACTGAAGGCAACTCATGTCAGTTTTAAAAATAGCCACCTATGAATAATAAACCTCTGACATGAAGCATCAAGGTTAGAATAGATTTCCCTTCATCTTTGGAACCCCAGCTCAGCAGTGTGATCCCCAAGGTACTGTGAAGAGGATGGAAAGGTGAGTTCACCCAAGACTTCTGCACCCAGGCTGTGAGATGGCTATTCTGGAGCCAGGACTTTTCCCTCATGACCCTCTAGAGGTGTTGTTTATGCTGAACCAGATAGACTTTTAGATTGTCTTAATGAAAAGAGTGTACCCTTCTTCTAGCAGCAACAGTGATAGGGATAAATGTGCACAATTTTTCTAGAAAAAGAAATAAACCCTGATGTGTAGAGTTTGCCAATTTTGTGGTGTAAATACTCCCATCATGGTTGATTTCAGGCTACCAACCTGAAGCTACTGAATGTGTTTGGAAAGACCGGCACGTGAGGCTCTCTCTCCAGCACAGCACTGCACTATCAGGCTCAAGCAAATGTATTTTTATAGCAACAGGACACATATCCTAGTCAAATTGTTAAGGGGTTGTTATATTATCACAGTTCAAGTGTTTGGAAAACCTGCCATGGTTAAAATCTGATGTGTTATTTTCTCATAAAGAAAACCTGTTAGGCCCAGAGAAATGCGAAGAAGGTACAAATTCTTGATTAGACCTGCCATATTTTCAACCTCTTTGCCTTCTTTGATCTGTCTGGTGCTCTCGGGTCAAGCACTAGAAGGAGGAAGAGTGAGAAGGCAAAACACACAATCAGATAATGCCTCCTAAATCCTGCTTAGGAAACATGGCTCTCTAGTAGTAATTAGGAAATTTATGTGTGGCCCACCTAAACAGAATGAGGTTGCTGAATAACAGTTTAAATGTCGCATTGAGCAGGCTCTGAATCATTAGCTGAGTAATCTCACTGTTGCAGGTCTGGCAATTGTTTCTTCCAGCACAGCCTATCAATCGAAGCCTCGGTTCTAAGATTCATCTGCCTCTGGTGCACACTTGCTGCCTGGCTGATAGATGGGCTTACTTAGCCTGTTTTCATTAGAGTGCCTTGGCCAGTGAGAAGTATGGAGTTGAAAGGAGAAATGCAATTCAGTGGTGAATTCGAGGGAATTTGTTTACCTTGCCTCAAGATGGAGATGCTTTCTCTTCAGATGCTACCTAGACTCTTTCACACAAGAAAGTGGCCTATAATAAAGCATGAGAATTTTCTTTTCAGTTTAGATCAATTCCATAAATATTAATTGAGTGTTTACTATATGCATCGTAATAGGCGATGGGGAAACACAGAGCAGTAAAACATGGTTTTCAATATCCATATTACTCTCCTAGGGGACCCTGACTTCTAATTATTTGTTACTTATTCCTACTCTGCAACAGAAATTCAAATTCCTAAAGCTTAGACACTCTGGGACCCCAGACACCTAGCAGAGTACCCTTTATAGAGTATTTGTTTAAGAGAGAGACAGAGAAAGGGAGAGAGGGAGAGAAAAAGAGAGAAAAGGAGGGAGGGCAGTCAGGCTTATTTTTAAGAACCTGGACATTAGAATGCCTGAATTTAAATCCTGGCGCTTTCATTTAGTAACTCTGTGACCTTGATCAAGTTAACTAACCTCTCTCTCTCAGGTTCCTCATCTGTAAAATGAAGGTAATAATAATATTTAGCTCATAAGATTTTTGTACTAATTAAATGAAACAGTACATGTAAACTGCTTAGAAAGTACCTGTCATGTAGTAAGCACTCACCAATTTTTTTTTTTTTTTTTGTGAGGAAGATTTCCCCTGAGCTAACACCTGTTGCCAATCCTCCTCTTTTTGCTGAGGAAGATTGGCCCTGGGCTAACATCCATGCCCATCTTCTTCTACTTTATATGTCTATTTTATATGTGGGATGCCTGCCACATCATAGCTTGATGAGTGGTGCATGGGTCCGTGCCCGGGATCTGAACCAGCAAAACCTGGGCTGCCAAAGTGGAGCATGCAAACTTAACCACTATGCCACTGGGCCAGCCCCTAAATGTTGTTTTTGATCTTGTTATTATCATCAGCCAGCTACCATGACAAATACCTTAAAATCACCTATTTTATTTCTCTCATTTTATCTCTATGAGGTATTATACCTGATTTTAAAATTAAATAGTTCCCTTCAACCACAGAACTAGAGAATAGAAAAGCTTAACTCAGGTCTCTCTGGATCCAAAGACTGACACTTTATCACTCCTCTGCTATATCACCTTCCTCTAAACTGTTCTGCTATTTTTAAAGAGATCTCAGATTCAAATTTTCATTTGTTGCCTCCATGTGTGTAAAAATTGAAGGTCCTTTTTTCATATGGCCTTATTCTTAAAAATTAAACAGATATAAAATATAATGGCATGTGTAAAAAATTTAGTTTTCAGAATGATAATCATGAAGAGTGGTGATAGAGGGGAACATTATGAAGAAATAGAAGGAAAATAGGTTCTGTGTAAAATATTTCAATCCACCTAATAGTAAACTCCCAAGGGACTACTTTCCGCTCCCATGACAAAAAATTGTATTTGGGGCTAGTTTCCTTTTGCAAAATTTTTTAAGATTATAGGAATTTTTTTTCTGAGCAAAAAAGACATACTTTGTTTTGAGCATTTGAAGAATTTTTCACTTTGAGATATACTCCACAGACTAGGTGTGCATGTCATTGAAGAACCCTGGTAAGTCCAGCCCACCACAAAGCTCATGTTTCTCCTTTTTGGGACCTGGCAAGATCTATTTCTGTAATTTTTATTTGGTTATTCATTTTTTTAAATCTTCATTCTATATGTGCTTAATTTCATAAACTATCTTATCATTTTCAGAAATAAGCAATGTGGAAGTTCTACATTCAACCATCAATCAATAAATGAATGAAGCTACTCTTTATGCTCTGTTTCACGTTAAGATGATACTTGTTAGGCCAGAAATCCAACTGGTTGTTTAAATTCTACTTTTAATTCATAACCATTAGTTTTATTTCTATAAATTTACTATCAGTATTACTGTCATTATATTAATGCCTTCAAGGTCAGGGTCTATGTTGGCTTTGTTCATTATTATATCCTCAGTCCTTCAGCAAATATTAATTACTTGTAAGTGGCAATATGAGCACTGTTATGAATAATTGCCTTTTGGAAGGTTGGTGATGTTGATATTAAAATGAGCAAGAAATCAAGGCACAGACTTCTTGTTTTTCCTTTTCTGTTGTCCTCTTATCCCTTATTCAATCATCATTGATACAGAATTTAATCAATTTTAAACCTCATTGTTCCTCATGTATTACATATCCGAGATCTGTATGTGTCCTAAAATCAATGGCATCTTCAAATTAAAATTGGCAGCATCTCCTAGGGTACATAAAAAATGGTGTGTCTTATAATCAAAGCCATCTTAGATTCAATGACTATTTACAAGGAAGATTAAAGCTATCTTTCATAGATTGGTGTAAATTGCTTTAATCAGATAAATATAATTTTCTGTCGTCTTATTCTCATTGAGATCAGAATAAACAGTTCTGGGAGGCTTTACTGGAAAGTAAGAGTATGAGAGGTTGGGATAGACTTCTATACCCTTTGACAACTGGGCATTTGTTGAATATATATGGGAAAACATTGGAGAATTTATAGGTAGTGCAAGTTTGGAGAAATTATAGGGGGCATTGCTCAGGAACGAGGAAGCTGATATACAGAACTGCAGGCAAGAAAAATAACAAGGTGTACTTTGTTCCACTGACTATTTTCTTACCACAATTGCCAGAGCCTGCTTATAGAAAAGTACAGTTTAGTCAATAGTACAATAAATCCTCTCCCTCCGTGAAGCTTTTCCTATTAACTCTTGCCTGGCTCTACCTCGTCATAATATCCTATAGCACATGGAGTTAGCGGGTCCTGCACGTGGAGTTAACATTTTTATATACACCTTATTCTATTCTAAATAATTTTTGTTGAACTATGTATTGTCCTTTCCTCTAGATATGCCATTTTTCTTGCTCTTAATAAATGTCTAAGCTTCTATGAACTGGACGACATCTTATTTTTGTTTTATTTTATTTTTCTTTTTTCTCCCTTATTGGCATCTACAATGAAACTAAACCAGGATTTCCCAAAATACGTTTGGTGTGATGTGTTAGCCTTATAAGGAAAATAAAGGGATAAATGCTTAAAACATTTGAGAAATTAAATCCATTAACTTATTGAAGGATTTCTCAGAGTCTTTAATATGATAATATGTAATATAAACCTCTAAGATGAGGATATGGTTAGTACACAGTATTTCCCAAACATATTTGGTCATGGAATCCTTTCTTCCAAATGAAATTATTTTTTGGTTGGCCACATACACTTTTGGAAATACTATAACAGACACATAGACTATCGCTAATACAACCAACAGAAAACAATAGCATAAAAATTTATTCTGACCCTAGAATCAAGCTCAACCAGATTCAAATACCATATCCTCTACTTACTAGCTGTGTGAGCTTTCTCAAGTTATTTAACTTCCTTAAGTCTCAGGGGGTTTTTTTTGAAAATAATGGCATCTACTCATATGCTTTTGTGAAGTTTGTGAGAAAAATCGACACAAAATCTTACCTCAGAGCCTAACATGTAACAAATACACAAAAATGGTAGCTATCTTTACTGCTATTGATATTTTGCTATTAGGGATTGTATGGGTTAGTGTTATTCCAATATTCTAAACTAGACGCCTTGGGATTATTTTTGAAATTTTTTTCACCTTAATCTCTTCTCTCTTTGTTTTCAAATGTCTTGATGTTCTCGCCTTCCTCTTTGTAACCACAGCTACCATCCCAGTCCAGGTTTTCATTATCTCCAGGCAGAAAGTAGTGTGATTATTGTAAAACATCATGGGCTTTGGAGCCAAAAAATATATATTTGAATCCTGACTCTGCACTTTCTGGCTGGATAACCTTGGGAAAATCATCTAGGATTTCTGAGATGCAATTAAGTTTAATATGAATGAGATCTTTTATATGTATGGATTGATTGATTCTTTCATTCATTAATTTGTGCAGTAAAATCTCTTTGACCTCCTACTAAATGCTGGACTCTATGTTATTCCCTGAGGATACAAAGAGGAACATGTCTTCAAATTGCTTACATGCTATAGTTAGACTCACAAGTTTGGAGACGTATACAAACAATATGTCATGTTATGTGCAAGTGAGAAAGCAGAAAGAAGAGATAAATTCTCCCACGACCTAGAAAAATTGTTTAATTTTCTCTGGTGTTGGAGAGCTGGGAATGTGTGTGATCAGAGAAAGCATTGTAGAGGCAGTGATTTTTAATTTAAGGAAGTAGGAGATAAGGGAGAAAGGTCAAGGTTGTCCTAGACTCCAGTAGTTGTGTAGCAGTGTGGAAGAATTCTAGAAATTGCAGGTAGTTGAGTAAGGCAGAGGGAAGTAATGTAAGGATTAAGGAAGGGATACAGGAGTGGGCCCAAAGCATGCCATAAAACAAGGGAGGTAAGTGGGAACAGGTAATGGAAGGCCTTATGTGGAGATTGGACTTCTTGTAGGTAATGAGCAGTGACTACACAATTTAAAAAGGAAAGATACCTAGTCAGATTTGCAAATTAGACCATTACTCATGTCATGTAGCAGAGTGGAAGAAAAACAAGAAAAGGGTGGTATCACAATCAAGGACATCAGGTAAAATGTGACAGGTGGACAAGCTCTGGGATAAAGCAGAGGCATCAAGGATGGAAAGAGGGGTTGATTAGAAATTTAGGAAGAGATATCACCAGGACTCTGACACCTATTAAGTATAGAAGGTAGACAAGAAAAAGAAATAGAGGTTAATTCACAAATTTTTTATTTGACCAGATGCATAGAGGAGGTATTAAGAAATGAAGTCAAGAATGCCAGAGGAAGAGCACATTTTAGGGTGAGGGGAAAACATCCTGAGTTTAGGCTTGAATAACTGAGTTTGAGATATTTATGTTGCACCCAGGTAGAAGGGTTTAACAGGCATTTTGAAATAAAGATCTGGGAATTCAGCGAGATCTGATCCAGAAATGGAGACTTGGGAGTCTTCAGTGTAGTTGAAGTGATATAAATGGGATTGCTCAGGAAAGGGGGAAGAGAATGCTGAGGACTGACACACAGGAAACAATACCACCATGTTGGGATTTTATGGAGAGAGGGACCTACTGAGGAGACCATGAAGCAGTGAGTAATTCACCACAATGTTTAGCCCTTAGTGGTTTAATGTCTTGATTTTTTAACTGAGTTATGAGTTTCTAGTAGAAGAGGATCATATCTTATACATAGAAAGGTATGTACTCCTCTATAGTGCCTAGAATCATGTTGGCTAAACACTAGATACCTTTTGAATACTTATTTCCTGATCAATAATTAAAAAAGAAAAGAAATACCTTGAGAGATAATTGACCCCAATAGTCATGGGGTCCTGATCATCAAGTGAAAAAAAAATGTTTATTTTTTTCATTTCTAGCCATAGTCCTTTTAGTAATATTACTAATTATAAAACTAAGCTGATTTTGCTATTTTTTTTAATTAGTACTTTTCAAAAATGTGAAATCCTTTCATTTCTGTCTCTCACCACTAGATGGTGGAAGTACCTGAGCTGATGGCTCAGGAAGCATCTGGTCTTGGGGAAGAAACTGAGATTTGTGAGGCTAAATTGAGAAGCTCTTAGTTAATAAAAACATAAGACTGGTTTGGAAGAGATTTGCCTACTTGTGAATAAGGCATTTTGTTCCAGGCCCAGACCTTAGTAAGAGGAAATGGTTGAATGAAATATGGCCTTGACAGACGTATACAGAATCCAAGCACAAAAGCTCCTGATCGAAATTCCGTGCAAATGAAACATTTTTTGCTTCAATTATTGTTAATTGGAAAGGGTACCAATAGCGTACCTCAGATAATCCTGGATATTTAAGCCACAAGTTGGAAAAAGGGAAGAAGAGAATGGTAGGCATAGGACCTACCACAGCATCTCACAATTTAAAAATGCTCTCTAGAACTGGCCTGCTGTGGGTTAATGGGTTCCCACCACTGCCTTGGAAGGAGAAGTCAACAGAATGACATCCAAATCTCCTATTTCTCTCATCTATATGAGAATTATAGCAACAATAATAATGAATTTTCTCTAATAAATATTAGATTGTTATGTCTATTAAAGTCATAATATGTTTTTGAAAATGAGGAGTTTATAGTAATCCTAAATGTGTCATTAGTGATTATTTGCAGATGCAGATATTCCCAAAGAGTTAACTCAGTTAACACACAGAAGGTCTTCTCAAGACTAAGATTTTACTACTGCCAAGGCTTTCTGTAAGAATTAGAAATAAAGTACCTAAAGCTCAGAGAAGCTGCCTATCAGTAAAGGATACTTACTATTACTGTTGTTAATGATGCTGTTGTTATTGGCGCCATAAAATGACACATAACTTATACCCCTCGCCCATAAAACATTTGGAGTTGTAACCCTTTAGTGAGCATGTTTTCAATTCCTTCTTATTATCGAAGATATATAGAAATGATTCCAAATCTCACACACACATTCATAAATAAGTATTGACATTGATTGAGCTGTAGAATTTTTAACTCTCTCCCAGCTAATCCATGAAAGTAATAGCATACAGTGGAAAGCAGATGGACTTGAGAATCAGACCTACTTACGTTCAAATTCTAGCTCCTTTGCTTTCTAGCTATCTCCTTTAGCACATCTATTGACATTTCCCCTGTTGTAAATAATAATATGGAACTCAAAGGGTTGCTGTAGGGATTATTTGAGATAAAACATGGAAAGTCTTCAGAATAGCACCTAGTAGGTGCTCAGTAAATGGTATTTTATATTTAAAAAATAGGAAATGTATGTGTATGCAAGAGCAAATCTGAATTTAAGATCAATCAACTCTGAGCTTTCAATAAAGGTGGGCTCTTATAGCTTCATACTTGCTGTCCTTGAGATAATGGCTTTACACTACAGAATAGCCCCATCTCAGCTAAGCAAGGGTGTATTATGCAAAATTATCTTTCATACCAAAGTGACTGTCACTCTGGCTAGTTCAAACAAAGTGTAGCAAATAAGTTGGGGGTATGACCAGGTTTTGAGTAGTCCAAACAAGACTGTAGTGAAGTATGAAGAAATGTACTTTCCTTTGTGACTAGTTATGGAAGATGTTAGAACATGTGTATAATCTTTCAAGGTGGCTACTTGGAGGGAAGCATTGATTTAGATGTATAATTCCTGCTATGTTTATTTAAAAAGTATTACTTAAAAAATTAAAAAGCATCATTACTTCATAGTAACAAACTAATATCTAGCAAGCTTTGAGTAATGAAATAGAGCTATTTAACAAACATTGAAATCACACATTAACAATATTAAAAGTCTAGAGAATATTATTATTAACCTATCAAAATGCAACCATTTTTTTTCTACATCTGGCAATGTATTTATAATCATACTCCACTAATTCTAAATATAGATCTAATCCCACTTCTGTGAACTCTAAAGGATCACGCTAGCACCATTTTTATGGTATAATTTTGTCGTTGCTGAAATCAAGTGTATTTTAACCTGGGATTCTCTTCAAGAAGAAGATTTTGGTTGTATCAATAGTCTTTATTTGTTCATTTACATTTGTTTAACAAAACTGCTAGATTCCTTGTTGGGGGAGGGGTATGAGGCAGTTGCTAAGGTCTAAAATTCAATTTCATGAATTTTTCTTTCTCTGTATTTATATCCACTCAGCAAGCTTTCTGTCTAGAGACTGATTTAGGAGAAATAATAACAGTAATAAAATCTCGTATTTATTGAATTCCTAATATATGCTGGCAGTATTCTAAATGATTTACATGTATTGAGTTATTCCATTCAACCACCCCATAAGATAAGTTTTCTTATTTTTCCCACTTTATGGACAAGGAAAATGGGCACAAAGAAATTAGAAAGACTTTTCTAAGGTGACACAGTTAGTCCTTGATAGATCTGGGATATAAATCCAGCTAGTGTGACATCAGACCCTTTGCTCTTAGTCACAGTCCTATATTATGTAATCATACAGTTTTAAAACTGAAAGGAACGGTAGAAATCATTTAATTCAGGGTTTTCAAACTGCAATTGACCCATTAGTAGAAACGAAATCAATTTACTTGCTAATTTTAGAATAGAATAAAAGAATAGAATAGAAAATATGAGAGCACATTACCAGTAGAAATCTCTGCTTCAGTTTAGTGCAGTTGTGTTTGAGCGTGTACTAACCCACAATGTAAAATGTATTTCCTATTCTGATCAAGGTCAAGAAAGTCAAGAAGCCATGGATCTGGTCCAACTTCCCCTATTACAAAAGGAGGGTTGGTGAGGAAGAAAACTTTAGGCCCAGAGAAGTTAAATGATTCCTTAAAAATACGTTGGTCAGAAATGGCAGAGCCATGGGACCGGCCCGGTGGCGCAAGCGGTTAGGTGCATGCGCTTCGCTGCGGCGGCCGGGGGTTCGCCGGTTCGGATCCTGACGCACACTTGTCAAGCCATGCTGTGGCGGCATCCCATATAAAGTAGAGGAAGATGGGCACGGATGTGAGCCCAGGACCAGTCTTCCTCAGCAAAAAAGAGGAGGATTGACATTGGATGCTAGCTCAGGGCTGGTCCTCCTCACACACACACAAAAAGAAATGGCAGAGCCTGAACTTGAACACTTTATATTACTAACTATTGCTGTTTTCTCTGTCCAGCAACTGTTGTGGCTGCCATTACTACCAATTAAGTTGCTTAAGCCAGTGGTTCTCAAACTTGGGTGTGTCTCAGAATCACACAGAGGCCTGGCCCCATCCTACTTCACTAAGCCTGGGGCTCTGTATTTTTATGAGCCCTCCAGGTGACTTTGTTACACCTGAACTTTGGAGAACTGCTGTCTTGAACTCCATGATGCCACGGCATTGATTGAATGGTTGCATGTGTATTACAAGAGCTTTGCTAAACATGGTGAGCGATAATAAAAGAAGTAAGAGATAGAGCCTCCCTCTATGAGGAACTTAAATTCTATTAGGGAAATCAAGATGTGTATGAATCATTTAGTGAACAGAAACTATATAACTAAGTGCTTATTTAACCTTATTTAATAAGTACAAATGGTATTCCAGAAGGTAATTTTTAAATTCGTCTATAAGCATATACCAAGGGTACCCCATAATACTTGTTTAAAAGAAATTGAAATGTTTTATGAGAGAATAAGGTAGAGAAAGTTGAGTTGATTTTCCCCAGCTCACAGAGGATTTGCCAGTGTCAAGCAAGTGGATTTAACCCCAATGCAGCACTCCCAAGACGTATGTCCCCAGGCCAGCTGACTCACCAAAATCACTCTGAAGGCTGATGATTTGTTCCTTCTTTATTGGCAGAACATTGAGTGTGTTAGAGCTTGTGGCCAATTTTGGGTCACAAGGAAGTTCATTTAAAATGCATTCAAGAGGCTCTTATTGAAGTCCCTTTACACATCACACTAGTGGAGAACCACCTCCCCCACACCCACCTTAAGGACCATTAAGGCACAGGGCACACATAGCAGTCATGAGTCACTTGTAAATATCAGCTTGAAATTGTAGTAATTGAACTTCAGAACTGGTGCTCTAGAGATTTGCTGGTTTTATCTCTTCATATTATGTGTGAAGGAATTTAATAAGTTTTGTTGGTGGTTTATTTTCTCCGAGAACAATAAGACATTTATATTACAAGCTTTTAATTATAAACAAGCAATATAAAACTTAAATATAGCATTTCTGAAAATAGGGTTTATTTCTCTATTATGAACAATTAAAGCAGAGCTGCCACTAGCCATTCAACATATTTATATGAATTAAAAAAGGGACCCCCTACTCAAATGGCATGATACCCTGTTATAATTTAGATCATATGCTGCAAGGACCTAGGCAATAAATTCCCTACATAGCCAGATGACCTGATATTCAACAGTAAGATCATAGAGTCATAGAACTTAGAACTGAGTAGGGGCATTTGAAATAATACACTCTAACTTGGTTATTTTACACATAAGGAAACTAAGAGTCAGATAGGTCATGAGATTTTCCCCGGGCAGACACAGTTAACGCTAAAGCTGAGACAGGAATCTGGGTCCCACATTCCCAGACCAGAGTTTATTCCTCTATTTCACAAGAAAAGCAGAGAGCAGGTATAGTCTACTCAGCAGGTCACAGAGGTTTACTTATTCCAGTTTCTACAAGATGTTGCTGGAAATTGTTATCACTATCTTTTTATTTTTTTATGCCAATTTTCATCTTTCCCAAAGGGCCACATTGAGTTTGTTGACACTGGACAAAAATCTCTCTCATTCTAAAACTCTCCGGCTAAATTGTGTGCATCCAGTTTGATTCAGTAAGAATAACAATTATCTCATCACTAGCTAACTCGCTTTGTGTATTTGTGTAACCATTGATGAGATGGTTTTATTAAAAGAGAATATAAAGGATCCATATCTAAAAGACCAACCTACGCAGAGGCGATACTATTATTTCTCTTACCAGGTGCTTCACCAGAGCTGCAGGACAGTGTGGGCTTGGTGTCAGGAGTGTGCCATTTAGGACATCACCGAACCTCTCTGAACCTTCTTTCCCACATTTGTATGCTGAGGGTAATAATAAATGCATTTACAGCCCTTATTAAGATTAAGGAGCTGCTTGTGTGTCAGCTTGAATTCTACTCTCTGTGCTTAAAGCACGTGCCCCCCTCCCCCAGATCCCTGTGGCTACCTCCACCTTCCCTTTCTATTTCTCTAGTCTCCATTTTCCTTTCCTTTCTCTTCTCCTTATTCCCACTTTTTAGAAGGATCAATGGGGAAGGAAACGGCAACACATGGTAAAGAAAAAGGAGCTTAAGGGGTTCAACATACAATCAGTTCAAGTTGTCAGTATGTAGGGTTCTCAAAAAAGTCAATGCGATTTTCGGCTACACTAATGGAATTGTCTCGTCAAGAACAAAGAGATGATAATTCTGTGCTGTTCCAGAGAGTGGCGTTAGGATCTGAGAAGCATATTTCAGGGAGAATGGCTGCAAATTAGAGTGCTTCCAGAGAGGGGCAGTTAGGCTGGAGAGGGGATTAAAACCATGTCAAATGGAAACATCAAAGGCATGAGTGATGTTGTTCTTGGAAAATAGACTCAGCTCAGGGGATATGGTAGTTCCTGGCTTCAAATTGTTTACCACAAGCAACTATTCCATACAATTTCTGTAGATATCGTGACCTCTAAGGTAAACAACAAGGAGACAAACAGAATCCATGTAAGTTTTGTGTTTGTTTGTTTGTTTGTTTGTTTTGTGTGTGTTTTGTGTGGAAAATTGGCCCTGAGCTAACATCTGTGCCAATCTTCCTCTATTTTCTGTGTGGGACATCGCCACAGCATGGCTTGAAGAATGGTGTGCAGGTCTGCGCCTAGATCCGAACCTGTGAACGCCGGGGCACTGAAGTGGAGTGCACGAACCCAACCACTTTTTCTTTTTTTTAACAGAGCTGTCCAAAGATAGAATGGGCTGCCTCATTAGGTAGTGAGCTTCCTGTCACTGAAGGTATTCAAACAGAGGCTAGGAAACCCTCAATGAAACACTGTAGAGATGATTCAGGTATGAGATAAGGCATTGACCAACAGTGTCTTTAACCTTTTTGAAGTCATGAGCCCCTTTGAGAAATTAATAAAAACCATGAGCACTTTTCCTAGGAAAAACAACAACAATATATACCCACAAAAATTTTCCATAAAATTTCAGGGATGATGTGGATCACTTAAAGGCTGTCTATGGATTCCCTAAGGACCACGGGCTGGAGGTTAAGAATTTCTGGGTGAAATGAATTTCAAGCTTCCTTCCATCTCTAAGAATCTATGATTGTCATTTCTCTGCCTCTCAGTTTCTGCCTGGATAAGGAATGCTTGTCCTTCTTGAGAAGAAATCTTTTTAACCGTCAGAAAAATATAGGAGGAGGCTTCCTGATCCAGTGTGTCAACGAGGTACACCTGATTGCATAGCAGCTCTCAACAGCGGAGATCAACACGTTCCCCCAGACAAGGAGGACTGAGAGTGCGTTTGCTTCAAGAGAGTGCTCTAAATGCAGAACCTCTGTTTCTGATCCCATTTCTTTCACTATTTTTGTTGTATACTCCTAAGGCAATTTTCTGTGTTTATTAGTTATTATCATAAGCTTCTACCAGCTATGCAAGCCAAGAGCTATAATATCTTGCCTCTCTGAATTCGGGTTTTAACTGTCATAAGATTGTTTTCTTTATGCTGAATGGAAGTTGTAGCCTAGCAAAGAACTGATTTCCAATTATCCCATCAGCTTGCTAAAATGATGATGCATTTTCCGTGGGATCAGGCACAGAGGGTTTCCGCATGTGGCTAGACTGTTCATAGAAATGTCAATCATAAAATGTGCACTGAGTGTTTATTTTTTCATCAGGGTCACAGAAGTGCACTTGAATTGGATTCTTTTCCTCTTCCCTATACCATTAAGATATTGACAGGTTCAGATCTGCTTGGGTTTGAAATTTTAAGAATAGCTAGCTCATAGCATTTCACTTTCTGCTCCAGGGCAGGGTGAGTTGCTTATAAATCAGGCTGCAAATGTGATGAATTGGATGTCTCCAACTCAATTAGCTTAATATGGGTAGGAGGATTTCCAGGTTTTTGCAGCCTCTGTTTTACTAATCCTCTGAGCAGACTGTTATATAAAATGTGGCTATGCATTAGTGCTCGAGTCTCTGAAAAACATGGTTGGTATTTTTCATTTCAACATCTAATGTCATCCTGTATTTCATAGCTTTGATTTGGATCCCAAGCCACTGAGTGATGGTTCTTAACATGATTTATATTGTTGTAAGCCTTACCTTGTTATCTTTCTGCCTTCTGACCACATTAAGAAAGTAGCCTAACAGAATTGCTGCTGTCACTGGGTGATTTAATTGGGGGGAAAAATCTCAGCAATTTAAGGAAAACTGCAGAAGCTTGAGCTGTTCCTCTGTCAAATAAATGATCATGTGAGATGGGCCCCAGCAAAGCAGATGCTGACAGTTTCAAGAGCTTTCCACATACTCATCATACTTGGGTAGTGAGATTTGCTGGAGGAATTGATTCCTGAGTTTGTTTGCTTTTTGTTTTCTTAAGGAGTATGTATTGAGGTCGTGAATAATGTTTATTTTAAAGAAAATATCTTAGGTTTAAATGCATTTTATGCCTAGGAATATTATTTGACATCTCCTCTCTACCACCTATTTGTTAGCATTCATTAGCGGAGCTATTATCCCACATATTTTCTTCTCCTTCCCCCTCTTCTCTTTTAGCCCCTCTGTCAATCCCAGCTGCATTCTTGCTCGTTACTTGTTAAGAATGAGGACTTAGAAATGATACCCGCGTGGTTCAGTCCAAGCTCTTCCACAACTTGCTGTGGGTGACCTTGGGCAAATCATTGGTCTCTCTAGGCTTTGCTTTTTCATCTATTACATGATAATATCAGTAACTACTTCATGGGGTTGGAATGAGAACTTAGTGAGGTTGAGCACTGTGCTGCTGTGCTCACAGTAAATTAAGGTTCCAATTAGTTGTTAGACACTGTTTGAGTACCTACTCTGAGTCAGGCATTGTGAGAGGTACCACACAGTGGGTAGAATGACGAATGGGACATAACCCATTTGCCTTGTATTCACATGTGATGTTTTATGGTTTACAGGCTGCTCACACGTCTCCTTTCCTTAGCACAACAACCCAGTGAAAAAAGTGCCAATTATTATTACTTACACCTTTCAGAGAAAGAAACTGAGACAGATAAGATTAGGCTATTTGGTTAAGATCAGCTAGTTAAATTCTTTTGCAAATTCATACTACAAACATGTTGGGCATTCATTATGTTCTGCCCTGTGCAAACCCTTAGAAATCCAAAGATAAATGAGAAACAATCCCTGTTCTAAAGGAGCTCAAAGTCAAGTGCAGAAGAAAAACAAATAAGGTAAAAAAAGTGGAAGCACACAGGACAGAGTTACTAGTAGCCTTCCCCCCCCCCTCATATTCTCTCAAACTTAATATTTTTAAGGCACTGCATCCCTGCAGTTGAATCCACTTTGCCCACAATGTTCTCTATGCTCCTAGAAGTTCTTGATAAATATTGACATTGTTTACTCAGAAATCTGAGGACAGACAGAAGTTCCCATGCAGAAAAGCTGAAGAAAGCTTAACATACCACAAAAGATACAGTGGTGGGAGGGTGCAGGCAGAGCTGTCTTTATGGCTTTACTAAGAAATGCCTGTTGCCTTTGAAAATGCCACCTGGCCTGTTGCCCGTACATAAGAAGGAAGAGCGATAATCATAAAGCCCTTTGCTTGCCTTCGCTGAGAAAAGAGCTTGCCTTTGGACACAGAGGCAAAGGCAGAAGCCCCCAAACAGCTGGTTTTTCCTTGTCAGGCCAGAGCAGAATTTAAACCAGGTCAGACCCACTCCAGCTCTGGCCACAGCCTACTCTCTACATCCTGGTTCCAGTTAAATTTGTTGGAAACTGGCTTCACTTCATCCAAGGGCCTATTTGAGAGCATTCATGGCTTCCTCAAGTTTGAGGAACAGAAATAATTTTAAAGCCTTTTGCTTGCCTTGGCTGAGAAACTCAGATAGTAGACTGGCAGGCTTTGGGGCATGCAGAACAAGTTTTGAACCTTAGCTCTGTCGTTTGCTAGGTGTGCGACCTTGAGCATGTCACAAAAGAGTTCTGAGTCTCAATAAATTCATCTTACCTCAAAGGGTTGCTGTGAGGATTAAAATAATTTTTCCCAAATTTTACCTAATCTTAAGAACCATCCTTTTAAAAAAATCTTACTGAATCAGAATCCCCTGGCAGGGGCCTGAGAACCTGCATTTTTAACATACATGTCAGATGAGTTTTATGATTAGGCAAGTTTGGGAAACACTGAGGAAGAGTGTGTAAAGACCCAGCACAGTTGTCTGGCACCTGGGAGGCACCATGACTGCTCCTCAGTGTTGCCTTATCATTGAAGATTGTTGTGGATGTAGGCATTCGTATAAGCACTGGGCTATTTAGGTCCTAACATGGTTGATGATTAGCATACTACCTGGCAAATTAGTGGTTCTCAATCTAAGTTATTAAATTAAATCAGTTAATGAAGATTTCTTTGGAACCTAAATACTGGCATTATTCCAGATGCTGTAGGAGAGACAAAATATATATACGTGAACTCTGATATAATCTGAAGTATAAATGCTGTCATTAATTTTCAGTAGTTCCCAAAGGAGAGAATTATTCAATGTGGAGTCCAGAGAAACTCTGGACTGACTTTAAGGGTAAACAAACTTTCCAAAGACTGTGTTCATTTTTATTATTCATACATTTATTCATTTCATTCAATTATTCCTACATTAGATTGAAGGGAGAAAGGCATTCTAGCTTAAAAAATATTTAAAAAGACAACTTAGGAATAAAAAGTGTTTCCGTACTTGATATCAAGAAACTATAAACTGGGAGTTGTAATCTTCTCTTAATGCGTTCTCATTTTGCTGGCACACCCATCAAGCCCTTTTGATAATTATTATCTATTTTTCTTATCCAGAGAACACTTTCTGAAAAACAGACATACTTTTCTCCTTCTGGAGTACAGTGAGTATTTACTCAGCCATCGAATACTAAATCTCAGGGAAGGAGATGTTCCATGTGAGAAGTTTTCCTGGTAACTTAAGTTTATTCTTTAAAGTGATGCAGATTACTTACCGCTTAGGATGGGAAACTTTCTAAAGGGATTACTTGCCTTTCCAGTCTTAGAGAATATCAAACAAAGTCTAATCTTCTTTTATTGTTCCATGAACATAAATTATTGTACTTTAATAATAATTCACTCAATGTTAGTAAAATTCCTATTATGTAGGGCTATAGAGAACAAAAGGTGAATAAAACATGGTGTCTTCCTACAGTGAGTGACTGCCAAGTGTCATAACGGTTAAGTAATTGTTAATAACACAAATAGCTAGCATTTAAAAAGTACTCACCATGTGCCAAGTTGTGTTTTACCTACATAAGAAAACTATTCCTCACAATGATTCTATAAAGTTAGTACTATTTTTACTCCCATTTTACAGATGAGAAAACAGAGTCCCAGGCTATATAATTTCTTTAAAGTCACAGTCACACAACCAGGTTAGTAGCACAGCTGTGTGGTTTTGTTCTGTTCTGTTTTGTTTTGAGTTTTTGTGTCTTTTTAGTATAATTTGGAGCCAAAACCTCAGGAATTCAGTCTCTTTTATTTATTGATAGCATGATTGGGCAAGATACTTATTTCTGAACTCACTTTCACTCTTATAAAATGTGGTTAATATGATCTTGAAAATTCTTGAATATTAAATTAGATAATGTATTTTTTAAAAAATCTAACTTAGTACCTGGCATATAGTAGTTACTCATCAAATATTACCTTTTCCTTTCCAATTTTGTCAGACTAACAACTAACACTTTGAACTTCCAGAATGGCAGCTTCACCTTATTCTAATTTCCTGTCTCTAATTTTTGTGTGATAAACACAATAGAGTAAATGAGCTCTGATTAAGTTCTGAGTGTTTTTAAGGTTTTCTTTTTATCTTTGTCAGTCTGCATTTTTATTAAAAGGTGCCTAGGAGTGAATTTATTTTTCTTTATGTTGCTTGGAATTTGCTCTGCTTCTCCAAATATGAGGATTCATGTCTTTTCTTAATTTTGAAAATTTCCCACCATTGAAATCTTCCAATATTGCCTCTTCCCCATTCTTTCTATTGTTTCCTTCTGAGGAGATATGAATTGGGCCTCTCATTCTGTCCTCCATATCACAAGTTTTTTAATCTATTCTATCACATTTTCTTTCTAGTTTGTATTCTGCTTAATTTTCAATTCACCAATTCCTTTTTCAGCTATGAAAAATCTGCTGTTCAATTCACCTTTGATTTTGCCATTTTAAACACACAGATTTTGTATTTTCTCCCAAATTATTCAATTTATTTTTTTTCAAATTCTTTGTATGCTAGTTCTTCCATTTGTGGTTTGTGCCGACTCTCCTTCCTGGTGGAGCATTTCTTCATGTAGTTTGTAATTCATTATTGTGATTTTAACTTTGATAGAAACTGTTTGATCGGTGGTCATTACTGCCACAGGTTGGGGAACCATCACTAGAGAAAGGTTGTGTAATTGCTTCTGCCGAACACTCCAGAGGTTTCACTTGTCCAGAACCACAGTATTTTACATTAATTTCTCAACTTAAAAGAGTATTACACCACATGAGAACTGTAAGTTTGGAATATACATCCACAAGAGGACTTGGCTTGGGGATTCAAATTCCCTTAAAAAACTTTTTTATTTAAAGCAGAGACCATCTTCCTTGTTTCTACCTTAAGACAAGCTCAGAGATTTATTTAATTCTCTTCATCTAAGGAGTAGCTTTGCCAGAATTCAGACTTTATGCAAGGGTCACAGTTTTAAATCTATACCACATCTCCTATCCCTAAGTGGGCATTAAAACTCCAGTTTCAAGCTCTTATGGTTTATATAGTACATATAAAATAGTGTTAGCTTATAAACCGATTGTTCTGGCTTCAAATTTCTGCTACAGTTCTGGCACTTAGGGATTTCCAATTCTTGTGTTTGAGCTTAGCTATATATTTAAAATATTTATTTGTACATTTTTTCTAGAATTTCTATCTGTTGGTATTAGGAGGGTCAGCCATGTTATGGAAGTGCATTTGGTCTATATAACCATGTTCAATCAATAATAAACATTTATTGAGCAGCGACTTTATATCAGGCACAACAAGACAACAATAGTGAATAAAACAGAAGTTCCTGTTTTCACAAAGTTTAATTATAGTGGGAGTAGACAGACAGTAAACACATAAGCATATCATATAATGCCAGATGGTAGTAAATGCTGTGAAGAAAAAGCAAAATAAGAGAATGGTGATGTGGGGAAATGATAGTAGAAAGAATGACAGTGAGAGACTATTTTAGATAAAAGAGTGAGGGAAGAAATTTCTATTAAGATGACATTTGAGCAAAGGCCTAAAAGAAATAAGAAAGCTAACCATGCATATAATGGGGAGTATCCCAATGAAAGGCAACAGCCTATGCAAAGGCCCTGAGACTAGACCATGTTTACTGTGTTCAAGAAAAAGCAAAAAGGCTAGTGAGGCACACTGAACAAGAAGAACTGTGATAGGAAATGAGGGCAGAGAGGTATAGTAGAAGTTAAAATGGATGAGGTTGGCAGCTCATGTGTGTCTTATAAACCAAAGTAAGGACTTGTAGTTTCATTCAGAATGAGATAAGAAACCAGTGGAGGGTTTTGAGCAAGAGAGTAAAATGGTATGATTTATATTTTGAAATGTATTTTTTTGGCTGCTCTATAGAGAATAGACATGTCTATATTACAAAAATCAAATATTGTCACCTTGTTTGCTGAGCATGAACAAGTATAGAAAAAGAATTACCTAATAAAGTTTCAGTTTTATAAATCTGAGATGATTGTTACAAACCAAAGTGAAATTTCTAACCAAGTGTTAAAACACTTTTACCTTCTCCAAATCACATCTTATGATTTTTATTTGAGGCAGTGGTACATAGAGACGTAGTTTTTTCTAATAAAAAGTAAATCAAATTTGAATTTGAGAATAGGGTTAGTGCATATTCCAAATGTAATCTTTACTCTAAACTAATTCATCCCATTTCTTAGGATACATTTTAAGGTTAAATGACTTCTTTTGAAGTTTTCTTTCCTTGGTGGAAAATTATCTCACTCTGAGACTACATAGTGTGAGATTCTCTTTGCCTTAAATTAAAAGAACTACAGGAAAGTCAAGATTTAATTATCACTAAGGACATCTTATATTTTATAATGCTTAATATGTTATATAAAATGTTATATGTAAGGGTATGTCAAAAATGTCAAAGATGATGGATGTTCCAGCAGCATTCTCTGCTCAGTACTATTATTTGTTAGTATCTAGTACTTCAACTTTGCAAAAACAGTTCAATTTTGTCAGTATATCCAGAAGTGATCAGGTTCAAAGTATTGACTCGTGTTAACTAAATAAATGAGATTTTTAATTTCAATGTACACATCACTTCTCTTCAGAGCCTTCCTGGATTCCACAAATCCGAATTAGTTACCCTCCTGATATTTCCATAGCACTCTATATTTATTCCTATCTATCTTGGCACTTACCATACCGCATTGTAATTGCTAGTTTATAGATCCTCAGCCTATTTCCCTCATCAGATTGTGTGCTCCATGAGGGTCGGAACTGTATTTGATTTTATTCTGTATCTATAATAGTACTGTACCTGATACATAAGGAGGCTCAGTGAATATTTGTTGAATGTATGAGTGAATAGAAATCTGATGCTGACTAATTAATAGTGACTAATTAATAGTGAGGGATAAATCTGCCAACTGGGCCAAAGCTTCATTGGCAATTCAGACGATCTTTCTTCTCTACTTGTGAAGCCAAATTATAGTAAAAAGATTATGGAGTGAACAACGAATTAGAGCAAGGGAAATACAATGACCTTCACCACTGATAAGTTTAACCATGGTTGCCCCATGCAGCCATCTCCACTAAAGATAGACTGGCTGAGGGAGGAGAATAATTGTCAAGTCTGTGCTGACTTTTCATCTCCTCTAGATAGTTCTTGAGGTTGCAATAGATTCTTATTATTTTTCTCTTCTTTCAGATTGCAGATATATCAACATTATTCACCCCATACTACCCATAACTGCTGTCACAAGTTACCTCAAACTTTGTGGCTTATTATCTTACAGTTCTGAATATCAGGAGTCCAAAATAGGTGTCACTGGGCTAAAATCAAGGTGTCCACAGGGCTCTTTTCCTTCTCAAGACTCTAGAGGAGAATCAGTTTCCTTGCCTGTTTCAGCTCCTAGAGGCCTCTTGCATTCCTTGGCTTACGGCCCCTTTCTCCATCTTTAAAGCCAGAAGCATAGCATCTTCAAATTTCCTTCTGACTCTGCTTCTGTCAAACATGTCCTTTTCTAACTTGTTTAAGGACCCTGTGATTACACTAGATTCTCCTGGATAATCTCTCCATCTCAAGGTCCTTAATTTAATCATGTGTGCAAAGTTACTTTTGCCATGTAAGGTAACATATTCAAAAATTCCAGGGATTAGAAAATGGACATCTTTCGGGGAATGTTATTCTGCCTACCACAGTCCTTAACAGTCTTTCTTTAGAAAGTTAATCCAAGGTATAAGAGGTTGGACTGTAAAGTATACTGTTCTCTGTTTACATTCTAATTTTGCAAATATACCCAGGACATTTCTTGTTCCCCAAATCTCGGCAAACATTTACAAGCTATTTTCTAAGGAGTTTGAAGATAATACACATTTTTTTTTTACTATTGCTACTATTAAATAATGGTAATAACAATAGTAGTAATAATAATAATAAACTACCATCTTTACTGCTAAACATATGAGGCACTAGCTAGAAACATTTTATCTCATTTAGTACCTACAATTACCCTGCAAAGCAGTTGTTAGCATCTTTATTTTGCAAATAAGCCATCTGAGGTTGAGAAAAATTTAAACACTTGCTCAAAACCATTTAACCAATCAATGATGGAGCTGGAATTCAAACTAAGTGTCTCTTTCTTAGTTCAGTGATTTTTACTAGGTTTGGAGTCTTAGACATGTTACTTAACCTTACTAAGTCTTCAACTGCCTAGATATATAATGGAAATAGTATCTCACAGGAATTTTGTGAAGACAAATTACATGTAATGTATGCAAATGCTTGACATAATGACTGGTATACAGTACGTGCTCACTAAATGTTACTTTTTATTTAAAAATGAAAGTTTAAATTTTATTCCCTACATCATGATACCTTATACCAAGTTTTGGGGGAGGTTAATTTACCACTGTTCCATTGCTCTATGAGTGCTTATTATGTGAACTAAATAGGATATATTTTAATATAACCATTTCACCACGGTCAAAACTGAGGCACAGTAAGGTTATGGCATATAGGAAGGCAGCAACAGCACCGGTTGTCCTGAATCCAAATGTAGTGCTCCAACCCATTGGCAATTTTGACTAATTGGACGTAAAAAAATATGAGGGGCTGGCCCAGTGGCATAGTTGTTAAGTTCGTGCTCTCTGCTTTGGTGGCCTTCGCAGGTTTGGATCCCAGGCATGGACCTACACACTGCTCATCAAGCCATGCTGTGGCGCCGTCCCATATACAACATAGAGGAAGATTGGCACAGATGTTAGCTCAGGGCCAATCTTCCTCACCCCCCCCCCCAAAAAAAAAGGCTGAATGGCAAACACACTGTTTATAATATTGCACAGCAATGAGAATAAATGTTTGTGTTATGTGTCTTCAAACGCATGTGTATGTTGGGGGTGGGGGTGGAATTTGGACTCGTCTGTAAATGGATGATTCACTTGGTCTAGGAATAATCAAATTTTAGAGTCAACCCATAGAAGGTGCTGCTAAAACATGGAGTCAACACAGTGACTGGGTTTTTTTCAGGTAAAGCTCCTAAGACTGTCAGCCTCTGTTATCTGTATATGATCCTTTGGGTTATCACTTACGTTTCTAACAAGAACTAGTGCTCCATGAAGATTTCAATGTTAAAAATATCTTTTTAAAAAGATTGGTTTAAATGCCTGGAAAAAAATATTGCATAATTTCTTACTTTACCTTTTAATCAACTTTGAGTTTTAGGAAAACAAAAACCTGAAGATGAAAAAGAATGTTGGCAATTAGGTCAGCACAATCTTAGGCTTTATCTTTGAAGTCAGGCTTAAGTTGTTTCTTTGATAAATAAGTAATGAGGTTTCACACACTGGACTGATATATCTAATCATAACCGTGTTTGATAATAAAAGGGATGTTATTAATAATTGAAAATTAATTAATAATACTCAGAATGGCTTTTGATAAACCCAACATTTAGTAGTTAGGTAGGATTTGGCATTGTGAGTTCAAATAATTGTGTCTGTGATTTCCTTGATGGAAGTCAGTATCTAAATAGTTGAAATGTTCTAACCTTTTGCAGAGGAAGAGGATAGTGGAAAGACCAAAGGCTTCCCTGTCAAGCAAACTTGAGTTTGAAACTCGGGCTCTACCTTATATCTCTGAGCTTCAGTATTCTTATCTATAAAATTAGTATAATACTATTACTTCACAGTGTTACTAAATGAGAAAACACATGAAAAAGGCCTAGAATGGGGTCTGGTACATAGTGAATGCTCAATAAATGGTAGCAGCTATTTTTGTTGTTATTATTTTCAACACTAATATTAATGCCATGTTTGGGGAAGATCTACATCATATTGCAGTTATGAACAAATTTTCAAAGTCACACTCAGATTCATCGGAGTGCATTATAGGGAAAGTTCATAGTGATCTCCCTGCGGAGTGTTTGTGAATCTAAGAAGGAATAAACATTAAGGAGTCCCAGAGTTTAATGGCACCTCACAAACCTAAATTATGAAGATAAGAATGATGCAGTCATACTTACGGGATAATATTTCAATTTCTTCACTGAGGTCCATTTCTTAAGTATGTCTGAGTTTTTATTAAAGTTCTAAGATAAATGTGTATACTGTTGAACCCGCTGAGTCAGACTTTTCTTAAGGACCATCTATCACTTTAACTTACCAGGCAGTCTAGCCCTGGAGCTGGAACATGTGGCAGAGACAGATTGCTTGGTCTGAGATGAGGGTGACTTGCCCACAAAGGTCTCTCTTCTCATCTGTTCTCATGAAAATATCTGTGACAGTCTCTGAGGAAAGCCAAGAGACTCTGTTTTAAGAAGCACACAGGCCAACTGCTCTTCTAATGGAGAGCTTGGGCATCCCAGATAGCAGGCTGTGTTAGAGAAATTTTGACTTTGATATTAAATTCATTTACTTCGAGTAATCTTCACCCATTTGTTCCACTCTTTACTCACAAACCTTTCCCTAAAAAGTAATTCAGGGACATTTATTATGTGTGTACTCTGCCATACCCACTATTAGGCCCTGAGCACATATTAACTCATTTAATCCTGAGAAAACCCTATTAAATTGTATTGGGTATTCAAAGATGAATAAAGCAGTTTCCATGTCTTAGAGCAGTCCTCTGTCTACCCAAAGAGACCAGTGCAGAAGGTATCTCACCTAGGAAATTGTGTTGCATTTGGTCTTCACTTTTCCAACTGACTACCCCTCTGCTCCATACCACTAACATTTACTCCTATCCTTCAAGTCATTATTAGAACTACCACTTCAGGAAGAATTTTAGAATGTATTATAGGAGAATCTCTTCAGTTCCACTCTGCATGGGTCAGTTCTGCCTTTTTCTTTCCTAACCATTCCAATCAGGCACTTATTCCTGACCTTCCTCCCCACAGAGAATTCCCCCTGAGATGTGAGTGATGATGCACTTACGTGACCGTCTGGTTTTCTTTGAGTTATGGTTTTTGTTCTCCTTTTCTCCTCTTACATATTCACCTACATCTGTGTTTTCCATTTTTTAAAGTAAGATCCTTAGAGAGCTGGATAACTTGTAGATCTCTATAATAAAGAAGTAAATACCCCTAGAAAATGTTCAGAGAATTTTTAGAAAATAATCTAAAATGGAGTAATTCGATGCCCTCATTTTACAGATACAGAAACTGCAAGGGGAAGCAGACTGCTTGGGTTCATAACCTTGGTTGGGGGCAAAAGCAGGATCTGAAATCAAAAGTTTCCTGGGAATCAGTGTGTCTAAAGCTTAAAAAGAAGTCTTCCACCTGTATTCTGATGATCTCTCCACTGTATCATTTATTTCCTCTTAACAAACCACTTTTGGTGACTTGATCAGGTAATTATATCATTGAAGACAATTTTGGAACTAAAATGTAATTTAGAGGACATTAGTCCAATTTTTATCATTACAGATAATAAAATCCCTTACATTTACATTGCACTGAAAGGTTACAAAATCTACATATACCTGACTGTTGCTCACAAAATTCCCATGATGTAAGCAAAGCATTTTTATCTCAATTTCATGGATGGGGAATTAAAGGCAAAAGTACATGCAAAAAAGAGAAAGAATCATATAATGAGCTCTTTTTTCCCCATTACTCAGTTTCAACAATTGTCAGCTCTGTCCAATTTCCCCTATTTACTCCCTAATCCCAGAAACCTTACCATCTCTTCTGTAAACATTTAGAATGTATCTAATAAATAAGTGACTGTTTTGTATATATTTTGAATGTTTCATAATTAAATGTTTAAAAACATAAATTTTTCATTTGGGGATTTATATTTTCCATATTGGAGTAATTAGGTGGTAAAAAGTATGAGTTGTAAACACCGTGTCCACATCCCAGTATCACTAGCTTCTGTTTGAGAACCTACTATGGGGTGAACAACAAAGGAAACTGGGTTGGGGGGGTGGAGTGGGGGCACTTGCCCAAAATCACATCCTCTGAAGTCAGATAAGCTGAATTCAACAGATAATCAACATCAGAATCAATTAAGTGAGAATTACTGTAGGGTCTTTTAGAATATATTTGTTGATTGCTAGTTATAATATCATCTGGGTCAGGGAATAAGACCTTTGAACTGCTTTAGGGTAAGTTTTTGTCTGCCTGGAAAAGTTGGTTAGCATGATAAGTGTTCTCAACATTTGTACTATGTTGCATTGGGGTTTCATTAGCTTTTTGTTTATCTGGTTTCTCCATTCCAATGTACCTTGGACCTTGAATCTTTCTAAAGTGTGTGGAAATTGAGACCTTCATATGGCTTTTGCTTAGTCGGCCCCAATTGAAATGGACAGGGATACTTCCTTGATGCTCTGGGGCTGCAAATGCAAGCGCCCTAACCTGCTTTAGGCAGAGTGCGCTTAGATGACCCAGGCTAGATCACACTTCCTGGCCAGATTGGAGTGAATGCAAAGATAGGAAAATGCTCTGAAAAGATATTAAGCAGTTCCTTCTACCCATAACCCCAGGAGCTTTATCATTTTTTTCTGTCCATATCTGAACCTAGTTTTCTAATGTTTCCATTGATTCTTTAACGTATCCAATTTTCTAGCAATAAATTCCTTTTTTCATTAATTTAGCCAAAGCCATTTGTTTGTTTGCTTTTTTTTTCCTGGCTGAGACATCATATGTGTGTGAATTGAGTTTGTTTCATGCCTGGGTGAAAACTGTCAGTTATCTCTTCCAGTTACCCAAATCAGGAGGGAAATGAAAACCCTAGCAGAATGCTTTCCCTCCAGTATTCTGTTCCTCTGGCTCCTTCTCATACTTCAGGTTTTTACTCAACAATCACCTCCACAAAGATTTTTTTTTTTTTCCTTTGGGTGAGGAAGAGTGGCCCTGGACTAACATCCATGCCCATCTTGCTCTACTTTGTATGTGGGACGCCTGGCACAGCATAGCTTGATGAGTGGTGCATAGGTCCATGCCTGGGATCTGAACCCATGAACCCCAGGCCACCAAAGTGGAGCAGGTGAACTTAATCACTACACCACCAGGCTGGCCCCATAAAGATATTTTTTTAACCACCCTATCTAATAGTTCCTCTCCAAATCACTTTATCACATGACCATGTTTATTTTATTTCTTTTATCACAATGTGATTTTATTTTGCTTATTTTTTTCTGTGTATTATGTCTTTTCTCCCAAAATGTAATAAGGAGCCTTGTCTATCTTATTATTCTCTGTATTCCCACAAATAGAGACAATGCTTAGCACATAGTAGCTCATCAGTAATTATTTTAAATGAATGAATAGATTAATGAATGAGTGAATGAATAATCTTGCTCGCAATCACACAGCTTCTGAGAGGCAGAGTTTGAATTTGGACTGAAGGAACCTGACTCTAGTGTCTACACTCAGCCTTTGCAGGCAATTTAATAGCAAGTAGTTAATGTGTATGTGCATACCCATGGGTCATGAGAGAGAGATAGAGAGAGGTAGACAGAGACAGAGACAGAGAAAGAAGTAGAGAATGTTGAAGAAAACAGAGGTATCTGCTTTGATCTGCTAACCAACAAAATGTTTAAGTTTAGTGCCAACACAAGGCTCTTAAGTAAAACTGTTAATATTTGCTTTCTGCTTGAGCCGGTAAAGCATTTTCATCTAAGATATCCATTAAGGCAGCAAGTATCTTTTAGTTTAGTATAGCAGTGCTGGTAGTAGTGTTCTTATGAGTCTGTAGATTCCACAGAACCTCTGACGTAATATATAGCACAGGTCTTGTGTTTTAGCACCTCTTTGGAATAAAGGTCATGGGATGGGGTTGTGAAAAGTATGAGTTTTCTGAGTTCCTGGGAAAATTTGAGCTACTAAGTTGTCACTAGTCCTATTGTTGATTAAATGGGTATTCAATCTAAAATCTGCCATTATCAAGGATTATGTTATGTACTTAATATGTATTATTTCACTTAATCCTTGCAACAAACAGCTCTGTGAGGCAGACATTATTATCTCATTTTACAGATGAGAAAACTGAAGTTCAGAGAGTTAAATAAATTACCTAAGTAGTATCAGTGAGCTGATATCCAGCGTCAGGTTTGGTATTCCCTAGTCCAAATTCTTAACCACTCAGAAGAAGATATGAAAACCCTTGAAAAAGAACATCACTTATATTTAAACAAATTACTAAGAATTAAACAATAAGTAAGAATCAATATCTGTGGTGGAAGTAGCCTGGGGTTAGGAATTACAAACTATAGGTTCCAGGCATAGTTTTGATACTATGTTTCTATGTGACATTCAACAACTTATCCTGTGGAGTATTGGAAAAAACCTTTGCACCTGCTCCTCAAATACCCACATCCAACCCTATGTTCACTATTTCCTTTCTCTATTACCTTGTACAAATCACTTTATTTCTGATTATTTAAGTTCTATAACTGTTGTAAGATGAAGAAAATAACACCTGACACGTGGGGATTAGAAAAAGAATATGTATAAAAGGGTTTAGAAAACTCTAGAATGGCAGGGATTAAGATTTTTAGGTAGTCCTTGCCTCAGCACTTAATAGATATCATTTTTTAAAGTAGGACTTTCTTTTGGCACAAGAGGTTATTGCTTTGGTGTTTCAGCCAAAACTTCCATTTACACCTTTTTTGCTCTGTTTTGTTTTATTTTTTATTTTTGGCCAGTAGCTTTAACAAATTATTTAGGTGATTAACTATTGCTACTGATGTAGTGTGACTGCTTCTTTAATAGAGCTTTAGAAGGTTGTGATTTTTTTTTTGTTTGTTGATGTCTCAAGATGGGTTTCATTAGGATAGGGATTGTGGTTTATTCATCTGCCTCCCCTGTACCCACACATAATACCGGGCAACCCAATCAGCCCCTTGTCACTGGGTTGACTGAATTAGTGAACACCTATTATATAGCCTCTTTGGATCTCAGTTTCTTAATCATTGTGGAATAAAATAGAAACACAATGTAAACATTTCTGAGAATTTAACCCAAACCTAGGAAATGTTGAATATTGTGTGCCAAGACATTTCAGAACTTATTCATTGTTGCCTATCACTAGTTATCTCTTTTACTTTTAGTTCTGGAAGACACACTAAGCTGATAGGTTAGGCAGTGAGTATCCCAGTTTCCACCCCACTGAGCAAGTCTATCTATGGGAAGCTGTCACATAGAAAATGGTTGTCTTTTCACATGTGGTTTGTAGTCATTTATTTTCTTACCGTAAGTACCTCGGTTCTGTCCTACAGTGTATTGTGCATTTTGATTGCGAGTTGGTTATGAGCCATAGCTCAATCAGTGGATGCCTTTTAATATCTCCTTCCTTGAAACCTACGTGGCTGCCTGCTGTCAGATCAAAGTAATGTGGATCCATGATGGACCTGAACAGAACTGACATTCAGTGGAGGTATGATGGCATTTGAGTGTCATTGATAAGAGATGATTAGTTAATTAAATTTCCATGGAGGTTGACATATTTCATTATGCAAAATAATAAACATGTTTTATATGAATTCTGAGGTTCCCAGATTCATGACATGAGAATTCTAGTTAGTTTTATGTGAGCCATATAGAGGGCAAATGAGCTTATAATTTTGCTTAAATTAAAATTTCAGAAATTTCTTCAGGAGTCTCCTTTGGAGATAGCAATATGCTCCCAGGAGAGTCTAATGGCCTTCTGGATTTCTAACTCCTCGATCCCTCTCTCTCTTAGTAAAGCATTGCCTTTCTGATTGGGTAGTGGGATAGATACTCAGATCTAGGATGTTTCAAGTAAAGCCCTGACTTTAGGACTGTAGGGGCCAGGGAGTACAGCTGTAATAGCAATAATCTAGGATTTCGGAGAGCTCAGACCCAGCCCAGCTCTGCTACTTATTAGCTGTGTGACTTCAGGCAAGTCACTTAATGTCTTAAGGCTCTCAGGTTTCATGTTTAAAAAAATGAATATCATAATTCCTCTGAAATTCCATAGCAATTTATTTGTCTCTCTCCAATTGGAAAAGAAAGGAAGGGATATTAATATTAATTGACATCTTCTATATGCAAACCTTGTGCTAAACACTTTCATATATGTTATTTAATCTACATGACAAAGTTAAATGCCATTATCTATTTGTTTAACTAGTGAGGCCGCTGGGAATCAGAGTTTAAGTACTTACCCAAGGTCAGAGAACTGGTGAGCTAGTAAAGGGAAAATGCAAACCTTAATCCCCTACTACCCCTTACCCTATTATCTCTTCACTATAATTTCCTGACTCGAATGTTTCACTTTCTACCTCACAATAACTAAGTAGACCATTCCTTCATCAAAAATTGTCAGTACCTACCATGTCCAGGTACTGTTCTGGACATTGGAGATACAATGTGAAACTAATGATCAAGTCACAGCTCACATGGGACTTACTTTTTTTGCAGTGGACTGTGAATCACATGAGAACAAAATAAGATAACACAAATGAAAGAGTTTTGGAAAGCATAAAATACTAAATAAACTTCAGGGATTATTTTTAATGTATAACGAGTTTTCCCACTGGATTGACTTTGGGTATTTTTCAGTAAGAAGCCCTTTACTTTTCCCCTTATATGGCAATAATACAGTGTCTGCTTACTAAGGTTACGGCCACTTCTCTGTGGTCCATCCATTTAGCAGGCACAAAATGCAAGAACCAACAGCAATGATTGGGAACTCACCACACTGACTCAAGCGCTCTGCCTCTCTAAAAACTTACAGAACTCACATCAAGCTATATGACAACACACATCTAAGAATGCCACAGCTATTGTTTACCAGTGATTTCTGATCCTCTTGCAAAACAGTCTTCTTTCCAGGCAATTAATAAAACATGAAACTAGATGAAAAGGTAATGAACCTTGTGGTTCAAGGGTTGGTACATGCTGAACTTCAGTGCCCTTATTCAGTCAGCCAGGAAGTTTCAGTGAGCCGTTTTCCTATGAGAAACTGGAATATTCCCATCACCTACATAGAGATGCTCAGTTCAGCTTAGCTCAGCACAGTTTAGATACTTGGTGTCCTTGAGAAGGAGAGGATATGATGACCTTTCTAGTCCCTAATTCCATATCCTTAGCTGAGCCCCATCTGTAGACTCAGCCCTGCTCTGGACCTTGGAAGCTACCATGAGCTGGGAGAATATGAGGAGCGGTAATTCTATGGCTCAATGGAATCAGCATCAGATCGTCCCTATTTCTCTGACATTGTACCTGTTCACTGCCCTTCATTCATTCTTCAAACATACACAATCACCTACTATGCACCACATCTGCTTGAGTGAGCAAAGCTGAGTCCATAACTTCACAGAGCTTGGAGGATAGTATGGAGGCCACATAAATAAAGAGGTCATTGTGACCAGGGTGAGTGTGGTTGGTGCTAATATAGAGATAAGCATAGGATACTATGGGAGCACAGAGGAGGAGAACCTCACCCAGTCAGAGGGTGGTCAGGGAGTCTTCTTAATAGATGATAACTAAGCTGACATCATTCATTTTTACATTTATTCAACAAAGATTTATCGAGTGTCTAGCAGACAATATTTAAGGAACTAATGACATGGTAGTAAAAAGAACAAAATTAACTCCCTTTTCGTATGGAAGGGAAATGCTAAATACTATAAATTTGAAGGTGATGTTGAGTGCTGTGAAGGAAAATCAAGCAGGAGAAGGGACATGATGATTCAGGCTTCTGCACTGAGTGGCGTGGCACATTTATGTTAGGGCAGTCAAATCAGGCTTCTGTAACTTCGAGGTAATAAATATTTTGAGCTGAGACCTGAAGAGGATGAGAGAGCAAGCCAACACGATATCCAGGCGCAGGAAACCAAAAGCACAAGGACCTTGAGGCAGTAACTGCTGTGTCAGAGGAACAACAAGAGTGACCAAGAGGGAGAGTACTAGGAAATGAGGTCAGAGATGGCCTGCGGGAATGTTACATAAGCCCTTGTAGGGCATGATGGGACTAAATGGAAAATTATTGGGGGATTTTTGACAAAGGAGTGACACAACTGGATTGTTTTTACAAGGTTGTGTACCTGTGTAAGCAGGTGTGAGCATGTGTGTGCATGTGTGTTTCAATGGTGGTAGGAGTAGAGAAGAGTGATGAGAGAAAAACATGCAGTGCTGAATTATTTGGGAACTATTCTCAGGACAATGCAAAGCCACTGAAGGGTTTTAAAAGGAGAAAGGACTGGAAATGGATGAAATTGGAGGAAGGGACACTCCTTTGCAATATGTTGCAGCAAGTTAAGCTTGGCCTCCAAACATATTCTGGATAACTCTGGATAACCCATCCAGCACTCAGATTCCTTAACTCTGCATGACTCTTTCTTCTTCCAGTCATAGCTGAGGTTCTGCTACTCACTTCACCGTGTACCTGCAGCTAGTCCTTTGATGGAATTATTGCTTTTCATTTGGCCCTAGTCCCTGAAACCATGTTTATCCACCAGTCATCACCACTTCTGTCCTCTGGGATTTTGTTCTCACAGATCACCTGCCTAGGCTGAAAACCACTGCCTGATATAGTCCTGACTCTAAACTCTTCCCTGTCTGCCTCGGTCAGTTTCTAAGCACATGTTCTACTCTCCTGGGGGTGGTCCTGTGTCTGGAGTCTCAGGCCTTCCAGGTAGAGCACAGACACTAGAGGAAGAAAGTCTTAAACTTTAGTATTCTACTTTCAGGTCAAAAGTATGTCATAGACAAAGGTATGCTTCATTTCTACCTTCGTCACTGCCCCGTTCAGAGCACTTTTCACCTTCTTGCCCCCCTTCACCCAGTCACCATGTGCACAGTGGTCCTAGCCAAAGGGCATGGGCTACATGTTGTTTCCAGTTAAGAGTTAAGAACTCCATGTGTTATCTTGTGCTTTTCCCTCATCACATGCAAGAAATATTTACCCTTTGCAGAGGGACCCTGCAAAGAAATTGAGGGCAGAGTGTATAGAAAGTTTGTCAGTCCTCAATGATGGGTGTTCAAGTATCTAAGAGGGAGATAATTTTGAGCACAGAAGTCCTCTCTGCCTTTGCATGTCACAACAGTGGTGCCTACTGCCAACCCTGTCTGCTTTTAAAGTGCCTCACCTGTATCAACTGAATGTATTCATGGGTCTAACTACATTAGACTATGACAAGGCTCTTATAAACTTCTCATTAGTTCTGTTCCAGGCCAAGATACTCACCTCAGCAAAAATGATCTTTTTTTTTAATGAAGTTTCTTTTTTTTTTTTTTAAAGATTTTATTTATTTATTATTTTTCCCCCCAAAGCCCCAGTAGATAGTTGTATGTCACAGCTGCACATCCTTCCAGTTGCTGTATGTGGGACGCGGCCTCAGCATGGCCGGAGAAGCGGTGCGTCGGTGCGCGCCCAGGATCCGAACCCGGGCCGCCAGCAGCGGAGCGCGCACTCTTAAACGCTAAGCCACGGGGCCGGCCCAAAAATGATCTTTTCAGATGATGTATTCTTGATAAAGGGAATGAGGAGATGTGAAACATCATTAGTCTTTTGTTTTTTGAAACTTACATTTTTTGGAATGTCTATCATGGGCTAACAATTGTTCTAAGCACTTTATATACGTTATCTGGGACACCTAGCAAAGTAGAGATTATTATCCGCAATTTAGAGTTGAAAGGCCCCCCATGTTGTACATGGGCCCATGTAATCTTGCTCCCCAGGCCAACTCTGACCTATGAGAGTGGTAGAGCTGAGATCTGAACCAAGTCTGAGTGATTCCATTGTTCATTCTCTGCTTATCTAGGCCATTTTTCTGCCTACCACAGTATCCAAGGACCCGATCAATGTGTGACACAGAAAAATACCCCCCAGATTGGAGCCGTTATTATGATTCAGGCAGGGGCTGGCTGGAGAGGATGGGGAGGGAATAGAAGGGGGAGGCAGTTGATGGGTGAGTAGGGGGGAAGTTGCCAAACATACCAATTCCAAAACCCACCACTACTTATATTTAGAGAAGGAGGGACTGAGCATTGCCTTTGTTCTTAGCAAAACTAATTTCACTGCTTCGTAATGGCAAATTACTATGCAGATAGTAAAATACATCAGAAGTCTGAGCCTCTGCCAAAGGTAGAGATTCCCAATGAATCAGTAGTGATCAACTGGATAGTAGTTGAACCTGACCTGATTAATCCACCATTGCATCATGTCCCTAAGCTGATTGACATTTCAGGTAGGAAAGGGAATGTGACTGAAAATCAAGTCTTCTCATTCCATTTTATCCCATATTGTCAGTCGCTATTCTCCTGCACTCTTCCTTCCCATACCCAACAACCTTTACATTTTAAGATAATGGAAAACTATACCTCTTGTCAGAAACTTCAGGGACTCCACCATTAGGATCATGACATAATTCTATATTTATGCTTTAAGGAAGTTAGTATCCCTTGGGAATTTTATATATATTCCTTTGGTCTGGTGATTGAAAATACCTATTACAATTTAAGTGAAAAATCACAAGACACTCCAATTAAGCCAGCAGTTCTCATCCTAAGTTTCCCAGATCCACTACACTTTGAATCTAGTAAAGATGAGAGTGACATGATGATGATGATGGTGATGGTGGTGATGATAAAAATGAGGATGGTCATGATGACAAAAACAGCAACTAACATTTATTAAATATCCTAGGCATTGTGCTAAGTGTTTTACCTTCATTATCTTATTCCTCACAATTTTGTGAGTTATGTACTATCATTTTCCTACTGTATAGCTGAGGAAACTGAGGCTTGGAGGCATTAAATACCTTGTACAGGATCCCACAGACATGAAATGTTTGAACCAGTATTCAAACTCAAATCTGCCTACTACAAAGCCTGAGTTCTTACCCATGCTACTTTCAATATTTCACAAAGCCTAATCCAATAGGACATTGGCTCTACAAAGGTCTGTGTATTCTAAACAAAGAAACCGGTTCCTTTGTTTTTGGCTAGAGTTATATCACCCACTCTGCTAACAATGATTTGCTCAGCCTGATTAGAAGCTTGTCATGATAGTTCTAGATATATTGAATGTAGGTTTTATTTTTAAGAGAATCAAACCATCACTGATGCAATTGGCTTGGTAGGAAAATTCTTCAGCACGTGGAATCTATGGGATAAAATAATAAATGCAAACCTTTTGTTAATACTAGAACAGTTGGTGCCTCTGTTCTGAAATGTAATATATTCCAACCTAAAAAGCCTTAAGTTTATATCTCTGGTGTGTGAAATTAAATCAACACCCTAATTTATAAACTCTGTTGGGTCATAATTTTTTACCACGTGTCTACTTAAAATGTCTTTTGAAAAGTCTCCAAAACACCACAAGCCTTCTTTTCTTTAGCAACCATCTCTACAATAGTAAAGAGAAAGTAGCAAACTTTCCTGCCATAGGAGATAAAGTCAGAGATTTGAATGTGAATGTAGATCTTAGAAAAGGAGCTTAATCAAAGATCAGGCCATAACACCAGGGAAAGTGAATTAGGTGAAAAACCTGTTTGACACTGGCAGTGTGAAAGTTTCAGAAAGGGTTATAGCAAAAAAAATTTCTGTGATTTTTAAGAACTGTGGAACTTGACTACAGGTGGGAGTTGGAAATATGTTTAGAACTTTGAGGTGGACGCTACAAGCCATGAGCAAAGCTACCACTTGCTTTGGCCATCAGAAATGGTTCAAAGAAGACTTCTCAAAGATGGCTGTTTTATGACAGCTGTGTTAGAGCCATGACAGAGACTCAATTATAACAAGCAAGGTGTGGTCATACAATTATCCTCCTTCTCTCTCCTAGACTAGGCCTCTATCTTGTTAGTATCTGCCACTGGCTTCAGATTTCCCCTGACGTTGGCAATGTGTCCTGATGTTCCATTTCTTCCCATCCTTTTGTTTTTATTTTGAGGAGTAGCTCTAGCATCTTAGCCTTGCTGATTTCTCTGTGATCACTCCTACAATTGGGAAATAATTACCTTTGTATGTTGTTCAAAGTGCCTTAATCATTATTCACTCACTTATTCATCCAGCAAATCATTCAACAAACATTTCTGATTATCTATTATATTCCAGACACTGTAATAGGGATGAGGACATAGATCTTTTAAAATAATATGTCTGTATCCCAAGGAATAAGAGAGGGAGCCAAATAGATCTATAAGGGAGATGGGGGAGGCATTACCAGTATCCCTAACGTACACATGAGAAAAGGAAGGCTCCAAGATAGGACAAGGTTTAACATTAGCCAGGGTTTATCAGGGTTTATCATTAGCCAACCCCACCTTTAAATCCAGAGTCATAGACCATCACAGGTGCTAGGTGCGTATTGCTGAATGAACCTAGAGTGGAAAGCAATGTGTAGTCTTAGTAATTGGTTTGTATGACTTAAAGGGATATTCTCAGCAAGAACTTCTGACTTAGAGATGGCAAGGATAAGTCATGGGCAAAATGTTTCTCCTCATTTATTGTGTGTATATGTCCTTGACTGAGAAGCAGAAAAGGTAGGAGTAGAAAAGAAATTATGTAACTCTCCCACTGAGGTGATTCAGGGGTATAGAAGATACTTCTTAATTGTTTAGAGCACAGGACTGGAAGAAGCCAGCTTGGCTTCACACCACAGCATTACCACTCAATTTTAGACCACTTGACTAAATGTTTTAATCTCTTTGAGCCTCAATTTCACAGTACGCAAAATGAAGATAGTAACAGAACCCATCTTAGAGACTTGGTGAGAATTAAACAAAGTGAGACACAAACATACATACACATGCACACACAGACCCCATTTAGAAGATCTAGTAGAATGAGCTGTGTTAGCTGTTATTATCCCTACACTTGAGAACTCTAGAGGATAGAGGATATCAAAAGAAGAGAACTAGGCACCATTTGGTTATGTTGGGTTTTGAACTTCCGATAGGTACATATCTTTCTTATCCCTTTCAGGCAATTCTCATTACTTTTTCCAAAGTACTTTTAGATCTAGTCTTTAAATCTGTGCTTCTTTTGCTCTGGTCTTTATTTCTTTTGCCTACTCCTGTTGACCAACAGCAAGTTGCTATGCTGCCTGTTTTCTGTCAAGGTGTCAATTGCTTATTTCTAGAGACCAAAAATTAATCTCCACTGAAAGTCATCAAGAGCTATGATTAAACAGATGCCAGAAGCTTATTAAACCAGGACTCAGTTCTCCTGAGCTTTTCACTTAAGAATATTACTCAGTCAGCCCTGACTGCCGCCCAGCCCTTGATCACTTTACGATAATGGAATTTAGAATGTACATTTCAGCTCTTCTCCTGATTCCCAGCTACCATCTTCCTGTTTTAAGGGAAATTGTAAAATTGTATCTCCAACTGTATAAGAGCAGATTCCGTTTATAGAACTTGAAATAATGTATAGATTCTGTCTTAAGCACTTTACTGATATAATCTTACTTAATCCTCGCAACAATCCTGTGAGATGGCTGGTATGATTATTTCCATTTTACAGATGAGAAAACTGTGGTCTAAAGAACTTGCCCAATACCACAGATCTAGTAAGTCATAGAGCTGGGGCTTGAACTCGTTCTCTCTGACTTAAGAGCTCCTGTTTTTATTAACTAGTGAAAATCCTGCTTTTCCAAGATTTGTTAAAGATTGCCTTTTTCATACTCTTTCTTACGAGAATTCCTTCAAGCACTTCTGAAGATATCTTCTATTTTCTTCTATCTTTCCTTTGGTTATTCCTCTTTCTCCTTTTCCAACTTTTTCTGCCCTCCTCCTTCTCCTTTTTCTCCTCTTTCTTCTACACCTTATCATCCTCTTCCTCCTCAGGCAAAAATAATGCTGATACATAATAGAAAATGTTAAGCGTTATAGGGCCGGCCCCATGGCTTAGCAGTTAAGTGCACGCGCTCCGCTACTGGTGGCCAGGGTTCAGATCCTGGGCGCGCACCGATGCACCGCTTGTCCGGCCATGCTGAGGCCGCGTCCCACATGCAGCAACTAGAAAGATGTGCAACTATGACATACAACTATCTACTAGGAGGAGGATTGGCAATAGATGTTAGCTCAGGGCCGGTTTTCCTCAGCAAAAAGAGGAGGATTGGCATGGATGTTAGCTCAGGGCTGATCTTCCTCAAAAAAAAAAAAAAAGAAAAGAAAAGAAAATGTTAAGCGTTATAAAGAAAAGATACTTTGGAAATGGATGATTAAGAAGGGTTTCATGGAGGAGGTAGATTTTGAACTAGGAATTAAAGGCTGGGTTGCATTTGGATACATGAAAAGTCCATGCAAATCATTGCAGAAAGAAGGAATGATATGAATACAAGCACCATACAGGCATAAAATATGGGAGGGTGGGATCCAACATTTTGGTTTGGATGAAATGAAGGGTGACTGAGGGAAATTATTATGAGCTAGACTTTGGGTAATAAAGTGGGGCTGGACTGAGGAGAGCTTGGTACATAAATGTAAGGAGTTTGGACTCAGCACTGCGGGTTATGGGGAGCCACGGGATATTTTTGAGCATAGGAATTACAGTATCAGAGAATTGTCCTTTGAGAAAAATGATCTTCTGGCAGCATATAAGATGAATTAGAGGAAAAGGAAACTGGAGGCAAAGTGGTTGTTTGGCTATTGTTGTGAAACTTTGGTTTCTGCCAAAACTCAACTGAAGGATGACATTTGCATCCATACAGACCAAGGATGTAACTTGGAGAATGTACAACCCTCATTTCAATAGCTGGAACTTCACCCCTTTCTCTACTGTCTATAAAGTATACAGATAAGGATGCAAATGACTTAGAATTCTACTATTATGGAAATGGATTTAGATTTTCTCTAGCTTATTTTAAACTAAATTATGTCCCAATTTTGGTTTTATTAATATTAACCAATTTGTTGAAATTCATCTCATTACTCTTTGCATCATAGAAGAATGCCAAAGCCTCTTGTCAAAACATCATGGTTAATTGCTACTGGTGTTCATTAAGGTCATGGTAGTGGGACAAAAAGAAGATGAGATAGATATCAGAGAAATTATAGAAATAGAATTGAAAAGAGCTGGCAGCTTATTACATTTGGGACGAAAAAAAAGCTTGAGAAAAGCTTTCAGGGATTCAAACTGGGGTAACTGGGTGGATGATAGTGCCAATGAGAAGTTAGGAGAACAAAAGTGGGAGATTTTGGAGGGAAACTTTGAGTCCAGTTTTGACAAAAGTTGTATTAAGTTAATCAGACATATACTGTGTCTAATGTTATTTTTATAAAAAAAGAATAAGTGTGGCAAGTATACACTGAGGATTTAAATAAGCTTGCACTCCTTCACCATAAGGCACCTTGTGTTTCCTTCACTAGAGGAAGGGAGTGAAATGTTTGGTGGGATATATTTAAGAAGCACATTTTAAACAAGAATATTGAATAAGTTAAGAAAAAAGTAAGTAGTAATACTCAAGGGGCATAGAGTATACAAATAAAGTTGCCTATACCTAAAATAGGATAAAGAATCACCATTATCCTTGGGAATATAAATAATGACTGCTTAGACCAAAGATAGATAATAGCTAACCAAAGAAAAAAAGTACTACAGTGCAGTTTGTTTTATAGTATCATAAATTTTAAAATGTCTTTTATCCTATGAGTCTCAAAGATAAAGCAGTACAGAATGGATATGTGGTGTAGTGGAAAGAGGCAGAACAACTGATTTGAGCCCTTTCTGCAATTTAATAGGCATACAATTTTGGATGAAATTATTTAATATATCTGAGCCTTCTGGACTGCTATTATTGTTGACATTTGAGCAATTATGGTGAGTCAGGTCTCCTCTTCACATATTCCAGTTAATATACCTTATGTGAGTACTCTTGAAGACGACGAGGCATGTCTTTATCCCCTAGATGATATTTAGTTTATTGAGTCAATTCTGTAAATATTAAACATGCATTTAGATGTAAAATTATATAGACCTTTTTCCACCTCAGATAAACTACAATATTTGTTACTTCCACCAACTTTGTCAGAAATCTTCAGTCATCCTTCTTCATTTCTTGTAGGAATGGGTTTTACCACTGTCCAGTCCCTTTAAGATACCTGAAGTGAAAGGCTTCTTTCACATAATCACCACTGCATTGGATTCCACCCCTCTTTCAGGTTCAGAGGCAATCAGGTGGTGATGTAGAAGTGGAGTAAGCTGTCTTGAAGTGTCCTTGACTATGGAAAATTAGAGGTGCTAGTCACACACAGAAGAGCAGTTAAAATAGGAATGTATCCAAGTCTGTGGGCCAAGGAAAGGGATCCTTCTGATGGACAAGTCACAGCCTGGAAAGATTACCCCCTACAGCAAAGAGAATAAAAGAGAACATGGCTCAGTTGGCACAGCTCCCATGAAGCATCCTGGCTTTGGCAACAGCCATCAACCAAGGCTTTCCCCAATTCCAGCTAGGTCTGGAGGTCATCTCCTCACCATTCCCACTCCACCTGTAACCACCTCTCAGATCCCAGGGCTCTGCTCCTGTAGAGTCACCAGGTGCTTCACTACTAGTGGGGCCTCCTTGTCTCTCTATTCTCTTTCCAATTCCATTATCTTGATGAAACTCCTTGGAGAGCTTCCCTTTGTTCCTCAATTTTAACTTTCAACAGCTCGTTTTGTAATTCAAATGACTAAACTCGGGCTCTATCTGCTTTATTTTTCTTTTTGGTTTCTTGGATGTGGTGGCAATGCTGGAAGTTTCTTTCAAGAAAGTGAGGGAAAGAGACCACAAATATTAAAGATAATATTCTTGGTACCTACAAATTTACAAATAATTCTTTACTCTGCCATTCAAATTCATTTATAATATGGTCTAATTCTGTCTCTCCAGCCACACCTTCCACCAATCCTTTTTCTCCAGTGAAATGGGATGTCTTTCTGGAATATATTAGATGCTTTTTGCCTCCATGCTTGTTTATTTGGATGTGTTCCTTCTTCTCCCAGTTGGTTAAATCTCCTTTGTCTCAGGCTGTTGAAATTCTCTCACCTATTTTTCAATGCCCTTTTAATGGTACCTCCTTGATGAAGCCTTTCCTCACTTTACAAGCTGTGTCCTTTACTGAATCTCATTGGCTTTTCCTAACTCTGCTTTGCTCCGTTATAGTTTCTGTGTACTTCTCTTAACATTCTTACTAGTTTGTAAACTCCCTAAGGGCTGGGGCAGTACTTATATTTTACAATATCTTACAGATCTTATGTTATTTTTCACAATACCTCTATTTAGGAAAGGTTGAGTTGAAAAGCTTTAAGAAAATACATAAATCATTAGACACTGCTGAAGTGAGTAAGATTTATATTATTTTAGAAATGTGGTAACAAAAATAAATGTAACCTTTTCCACCTGGTGACTGTCAGCTGTATACCCAGAGACATTCTCTGTCACTCTATTATCGTTGAGATTATGATGCCAATGATGCTAATTCTTGTGCAAATACAATCACAGTCGCTAAATTTTATTAGGCATTTTATTTGTGCCAGGCACTATACTCAGTATTATTAAATAAACAATAATTTTAAAAGCACTGAATTTGTGGTTTATCCTGAATTACTAGATGAGTTTTATTGCCATCAGAACCCATGTATTTTAGAACCGGGTAAAATAATGATAACTTTCCGGCAAACCCAAAATCTGAAAAGGAAGACTAAATTGCTATCTATTAAACAATCAGTGCTTTTTCCCAATGTTTTCTTATGTTTTTTGGTTGCCTAAGCAACTAGGTAGATGAAGTCAAGTATGACAGCTAGATCTTTCTTCCGTAAACAAAACGTTTTTATATAATTTTCCCAATTATTCTCACTCCCAATTTGGTGGAGTACATTTCTTATGATTATTTTCCTTGGCCTTCCTAGGTCAAATTAAGAAGAATCTATGTTCTCCCTATATAGGGGCTTGTTAAATGCACTACATCAACATCATCAACTTAGCAGGAGGCACATTGTATTGCTATGAGCCTTTTGAGAGTGGAGTCCTCCATATCTTGGTGTGTCAAGTCTCTAACTTCGTGGCTGCCACACAACAGGTACCAAATAACTTTGAATGAGTTATTGAATGGATAAAAAGAAGTTTCTGTACTTTATCGGGGGGCATCTGATTTCTTAAGCTAGTAATAATGAGCTTCTTTAGTGGCAGGGACTACTCCATTACTCCGAGAACATTCATAGGACATTGTCCAGCTTTAGCTCAAAGGACTTTTCATCTACTTTTCTGTCTCTGGCAATGAAGATTGTTATTTTAGATGGGCTTTTGCACCTATTTTCAATAGATGGAATTCATCTTGTTACCCACATAGACAAATAAATAATTAACAGAGTGACTCTCACCACATTGCATTTTTAGGACTTCATCTTGCTGTCCTCCTAGGAAGGCCCTACGAAAAAACAAATTCAGCAAGATCATTTGGCAACCAGCTCGAAGAGGTCTCCAATTTTGGACAATTTGTTCAGAGGATAGAAATGAAACATCATATGTTAATTTTGGCCAATCTTAACTGTAACCCACTGACTTTGGGTTAAACCTGAGTTGGAGGAATGATCTAATAAAAGAGAATCTTCAAAATCTAGCCTATTTCAGCCTTGCTGAAGGTTAGAAGGTCTACTCACAGGTAGTATTTGTATCACTCGATACCTTAGTGAGATATACTTTGTATATAGGAATAGAGAAGATAAGACAAAGAGAGAGGTACTACCCCAATCTGCCACTCTACGTTGCTTAGTTCCCTTGCAGTTAGAATGGGTCATATGACTAGTTCTGGCCAATAGATTGTGGGGAAAGTGATATGTGTCATACTCAGGCCAGAACATTTCAGTGCATTTTCCATCCATCTTCCTCATGTTCCAGAGGATGTAGCTACAAAATGTGGAATCTCTTAGTCTAGATCCCTGAATGATTATGTGGAGCAGAGTGCCCTGCTGACCTGCGATGATATAGCGTGAGAGAAGGAAATTTAGTTTTATTAAACTCCTGAGATTTCATGGTCACTGTATTCTTATAACAAACCTAACCTATCCTGACTAGTACAGAGGGAAAGAGGAAGAGAATTAATATTTACTGAGTACCCATTATGTGCCTACACTGTACTAGGACCTTCATATGATCTGTGGTTTCTATTGTTTTATTTATTTCTCACAAAACTTTTGTGGGTAATTATTATAATTTCCATTTTACCGATGAAAAAATTGAGGCTCTGAAACTTGATAACCTCATGGATAGTGAAAGGTAGAGATGATTTGTCAATAAATTTCTGTGTGAGTCTCAACCCTATCCTGTTTCAGTGACATCATGTTGACTTCCATTAGGTTGTACTTGCTTACTTTTAAAGCCAATAGAAGTTTTGAGAAACCACAACTGGCGCTCTGGTGCCGTGGCCTACCAACTCTCTCTTTCTTTATTCTTAAGGAGGGAGCCACGGCAGCAGGGTGTGGTATGAGTATAGGGTGTCACCTAAATGAGGACCAAATACCTTGAAGGCATGAGCAAGTGTTAATTCTGTGGTCCAGACTAAGATCCTTTGGTTGAATAAACTACTGTCAAAAGAATCCAACCCAATTATCAAAGTTAGAATTAAAGATACTAAGGCCAGAGCCAAAAGACAGTCAAGGATGTGGGTACCAGAGGGCACTGAAAAACACAAAGGCAAAGTGATATGGACATCTATGTTCACAATTATTTCCACTCTGCCTCTTCTGCCTCTTATGTTTTGAAGCAGAAATATTGCAGACCTGCCTTCTGACAGCCGTAAGGATGAGCTACTTATTCAAGAAAAATTAATATTGGTTAGATCAATGACCACAGAGTCAGAGTAAGCCATTTTGGAATGAGTTAAGCATATTTGTGTCATAATGCATATTCAATTATCATCCTTTAGAGTTATTTGAGTGTTTATTGCAAATTATTACATATGACTCACTTTGGCTCCATAGGAATTATGTTATTTAGTCTCATTATTGGGTATTGTTCATTCTTGCTAATGAATAAAATGAAAAATGGAAATATTATGTATTCAAAGTATATCAAATTAAGTACTATAGAGAGAAGCTAAATAGGGACGTGTTTTTCAGATCGTTGCATATAGGAGGCTCTTTTAGCTGAATAATAAACATCCAATCAAATTCTTTATAATGTATAGCAACCTCTGGACTTGGAGTCAGAATACCTGGGTTGAAATTCTGGCTCCATGTAAGCTCTACAGTCAAATTAGTTAACTGAGCTACATATTTCTCATCTATAAAGTGAGTATAGATTAAATTTACCTCACATGGCCGTCATGAGAATTATAGAATACAATATGTATAAAAGCACATGTTATCTGGTGCATTATAGTTACACAATAAAGTGTTAGAGAATCAGTTTGCCCTTTTAGATACATAGAAAGTATTACCCCAGTAGGTTACTCAAGTTTAAAACATCAATGACTACTGTTGACTCTTCTAATAAACAGGTGTGGGCATAGCTTAGATGTGTCAGAAAGAGCCACATGGCATCCAACAATCTTCAAAAGCCGGGAGTTACATTGGTGAACTCATCTTCTACCTTAGTGAACTACCTTGGTGAACCCCAGCTCCAGAGTCAGGCTTTTGTTTTTGCCAGCTCAAAAACTCTAACTTGGCAGGGTCCCAGAGTCATTCAAGCTCAGGGGTACCGATTCATATTTGCAAAGCTCATAAGACACTGAGGGAGATAAATAGGTACTTATTAGAGTTTAGGAATTTTAATGAGAAAAAGTTTCTAAGCTGACTGAATACTTATATACTCTAACCAGTTTATTATCCCTTGGTACAGAAATTATAAGGGGGAGTCAAATGATAACCCTAAGCTTACCTGTGTCTGAGTAGGCTAGGTTATACTGGGACAGACAACCACAAAATCTCAGTGTCTTTAAATACCATAGCTCAGTTATCTTTCCAAGTTCATGTCCCATGATGGTGGGTTGTGGGATATTTGGCTCTAAGCACCCTTACTTAGGAACCCAGGATGACAGAGGCTCCACTTCATGGTGCTGCTTTAGCAAGGGGGAAGAAATGATGAAGGATCTTGCACAGGCTTTAAAAATCTTCCACCAAGAAATGACACATATCCTTGACAATGAAATGACACATTTTATTGGCCAAAGTAAATCACATTGCTCTACCTAAGTTTAAGGATGCAAAGTATAATCATCCCATGTACCCTAAAGTAGAGGGGAACTGGATATTGGTGAGTACACTTGGTAAAAGAGGTAGGTAGATCAACGGTGGTTTCACTGTAAGTTTTGAATGTTTAATGCCCTCATGCTCTGAAGCCCGCTGTCCCTCTTCCCACATAAAGGTGTAATTGCCATATACCTACGCCTTCATCAAGTTCTATAGGCAGGACATCTTCCTTCTGCAATAGAAATAGGATACACACTGCCAAACTTTGCCTCAATGACTTTTGGTTTCTACCTCACTGGCTGACCAACCCTCCTTCTCATAGATATATTCTTTATTTATGCCCATGAATTCACTCAGTTAGATGACATTTAGGTCTCAGTGACCTGGGCATCCTCCATTCTCTCTCAAATAACTTACATATCTAGAACTATTAAATCTTGATTTTATAAGTTAACTCAGGATAATCTTATTATCCTCATTTTGCAGTTCAGGGGTACCTCACTGCTCTTTACCACCTCCCCCTCCCATAATGTTCTACCTACAGATTCAAAAGGTTTTTAAATAAGTTCATAATGATGCATCTGTTTCAGATTGTTGGAAATTAGTTAAGAATACTTGTTTAGGGGGGCATCAGGTCCTCTTCTCACTTAACGTGTGCTTTCTCATTCTTTTAATTGTATTGGAATGACTATGCAGAAAGTAATTCCAGCCTCCTTAGTTGTCCAGAGTGAATGGCATTCTGCTTATGGAGACTAAATATAAGTGCAGTTTACTTGTAATTTAACCATTACATGCTGATGCTGCGTTTTAATTAAGTATCCCTTAATGAATAATTACCTGTAGATTAGCAAAATCTCTTATATTTATACCCAAATCCTGAGTCCAAAGAATTTGGTGACTTTTAGATTGAACATTTTTTCGTCTGCATGAGTTTATTTTATATTCCCTGTCTTAACCTTTGAACAGTTCTGCATTTGACAACTATTTTCAATTTTTTTCTCTTCTGCTAAAATATTTTAGTGAATAGTTTCCTCAAGTCAGAAGAGGAATTTATTCATTTAATTTTTTATTACCTACTGTTCATTCATTCCATTCTTCTTCACTCATTCATACATTCAGCAGACTTTAGAACACCTACTATGTTCAAAGCTGTATGTAAACTTTGGGAAACAAGATGAGGAATAAGATAATATTACCCTCAAAGGACTTCATTTTGGGGAAGAGACAGGAAAGCAGAGTGCCAAATGATTAGAAGCAGTGAATGAAAGCAAGAAGGGGAAGAGTGCTTTGTGTGTGCTGAAATTCAGAACTCGCCAACTTCAGGACTTGACAATACTCAAGCATCCTATTGGATTTATTCTTCCACATTTACAAGCACTTTCTCATAGATGATCTCATGTAATCCTCTCAACAGTTCTGTGGGAGGTTATGTTACCCCCTTTTACAGGTGAGACAATACAAGTTTATTCAGGTTAAGCAGCTTGCTCAAGGTTTCATTATTATTAGTTAATATAACCCACATTTTCTAAAATGTTCTCATACTATAGGCTTATTTTAGGTCCTGTGCCTACGGCATATTTGATCATGAATTCCCAACTAGTCTTTTTGCTTAGATCCTTTGGCACTACAAGTTATAGGAATATCAAAATGTTCTGATTCGGTGAGAGTTCATTTTCATTAGGCTATATTACAGAAAGTAAGGTACACGATAGGAACGGACACTTGTTTGGAAGTAGCTGCTTTAAAATATTGTCATCTGGGTTACATACCTGCTTATCCTTTTTGTTTATTTATCGTTTAAATAATGGGGTTTTGTTTTGTTTGCAATCCTCTTTCCAGAAGAATAGGTAGCTTTTTATTATGTACATAAATGTAGTTCTCCACTTGTCGTTGTCCAGCTTATAGAGAAAAATTGGAAGAATGCTGGAAATGGGTTTCCTTTATAAGTAAAAGTGGTGAAAAATAAAAATATAATATGATGGAAGAGAAACGTTTGCTTAAGTTAAAAAGATTGAGGTAAAAATATCAAAGAATGCTGCTGAATACTCACATAAAACTTCATGGACAGAACCTTGATGAGTTTGTCAAAGTCTCTGTCTTATCCTCGGTTTTGTAGGAAAAATTCAATAAACTTGTTTTGAGTGCTCTGCTACCCCACACTGAGAAAGAGAAGGAAGTTACAATAAGATATGCTCCTGGCTCTCAAAGACCTTGCAGTTTCATAGGGGGAAAACAGAAAAATAGGCAATTTCTATACTATAGAGAAAATTCTTGAACTATAAGATGTTTTGTGAGCAAAGGGCACAAAGCTAAAAGTGGAAGTGTGGACTAAGGTTTAGGAATAGGTTGGGGAACGATATGAGAAGGTTCTCACAGGAAGCCACTTCTGAACTAGCACTTAAAGATTAACCAACGATTAGACAGCAAAAAGAAGAGTAAAGAACATTGTGGCTAAAAATAATGTTCACTACCGTCAATTGAGTAATCCTATGCAAGGCACTACTGATGGCCTTTAACATGAACTACCTTATGTAATTCTCTCCTCTACTCTGTGAGATAGGTACTATTTGCAAAAACAAGACAAGAGAGGAGCTTGTGCAATCTGCCTCGGGTGGCCAGAGAACTCTGGGAAAGAAGGCTCTCGGTGAAGAAAGACCCAACAAAATAGATATAATGACGCAGAGATTAAAAATAATTAGGAACAAGGCAAGAAAAACATGCTATAGTGTTTGTAAATAATTCAAGGTAAGAAAAGAAATAGGAAAAGAAAAAAACAGCAATTAGAAACTCCAGAAATAGTAAAAGTCCAAATGACAGTCAAAATATTAATAACAACAGGTACTATTTATTGAGTGTTAGCCATATTCTAGGACTTGTTTTATGTGCTTTCATATATTATCTCTCTTTTAATCCTCAAAATAATCCTATGAGAGAATTCTTATTATCCTTATCTATACATGAGGATACTGATGAGTCAAAGAAGTTAGGTGAATATTTCAGTCATACAGTAAGAAGTAGGGCTGAGTTTTGATCCCGTATATGATGACTCCAGAGCCCAGATACTTAATCACTATTCCTTTGAACCTCTAGGAGACCAGTAATGGGATTAGCACCATCTATAGCTTTCTTTTGTCATATTATACTTCAGTTATTTCTTCCTGAGACTAGACTCTATTTTCTATGAAGGAATTATAGCCAGGCCCTTCTCTTCTTATCTGATTTTGGAAGCACATTTTCCTCGAAGTATAGATGGCTAATCTCATCCACTGCCTTTTTCACTGGTGTTAACTCTCAGAAAGTAAACGGCCTTATCCCCAACACATGGGGGTTTATCACAGCTCCATACGTACTGATAGCTTTCACCAGCGCTAGAGCAAAAGTCACTTACTCTTTTGCTTTTGTAGGTGAGACAAAGTAGCATAAGGATAGCTGAAGAGTCATGGGTAAAGGAAGTAACTTAAAGACTTTAGGGTTTTAATGATTTTCTAAAAAGAAATTAAAATCATAGATTTCCATATTGCTATGAAGTTCCTAAGGAGTGTAATGAAGGCTCGTTTAAAATCATTTTCATTCTGTGCAGTGTGTCCATGAAACAACATATGACAGGAAGAGTGTAAGCAAAACATCTCTTAAGAGTCTGAGCCTTTCATGAAATATACATATTTAAGAAACAAGGGAAATGAGGTTACAAGATCCTAGTAGAGAAATGAGAAAAGGAGGATACATTATAACAGCAAACTGCTATTTTTGTCCCTTAAGTGTCAACAGACTTGCCTCTCCCTCAAGATAAACAATCATTTCTCTTTATGGCAATTATGGCACAGAACTTTCATTTGATTATAATTTTAGTAGGTTGAGTGGTCATAATGTGGATGCATTTAAACTGTGCCTTCCCTTCTATTATACTGAAGTCCCATAGTAATTTGTAAATTTTAAATTTGCCATTGGCGTGAATTAAAAATGTTTTTTCTAGGGGCCGGTCTGGTGGTGTAGTGGTTAAGTTCGCGCACTCCACTTTGGCGGCCTGGGGTTTGCAGGTTTGGATCCTGGGCAAGGACCTACCCTCTACTCATCAAGTCATGCTGTGGTGGTGTCCCATGTACAAAATAGAGGAAGATGGGCACAGATGTATGCTCATGGCCAATCTTTCTCACCAAAAAAAAAAAAAAAAAAGGTTTCTCTACCACCTATCTTTGGTTAACATATGTTCCCTATGTGTTCCCTTTGTGTGTTCTACTTTTTTAACATAATATATAGCACCTATTTAAACCTAGTTTAAATTTGTAAGTCATTATATTTCAGAAAAAATTAAGGACAAATTATCCATCTATTAGACTAAGAGTTTCTCATAGGAAGAAACTATATTGTCTTCAGGTTTTATTTCCAGGACATAGTAGGCCCTCAAAACATATATTTAAGGAATAAGGGAATTAATTGCTTGGTAATAAACGTGACTTGTTGAATTGAATTGTATATAAACAAGAGTGGGATAGAATAAAGGGAAGAAAAGGTCCACATTGGGAAAGATAAGGTCAGAGAGATCCTTAATGTCACCATCTGAGGATTCATTTTGGCATCTCTTCTCTCAAACCTGAGAGAAGTAGTTCATGCTAATTAAGAGCATTTGTCTAGTTTGGCTAGTGGTGAAAAAACTTAATGCAAAAATGAAAGAATTATTTTCTAAGAACAATCTCAAGTTTTGTTGTTTTCCTAAAATATTGATGAAGGGCCAAAAGCGCATGGTGGTAATGGGTGTTTGAGTGTGTTTGGGGCTTAGAAACATATCAGTCATTGTTAAAGACGACACTTTTTCCTCTTAGGAGCAAACTTAAGATTTTCTTTTATGTAGAATGGGTCTTATTTCTTAGAAATATAATAAATAAAAAGAATTGCGATTCACCAGGATGCAAAGAATTCAACACATATGTCTATTAAAGCTCTTCATTTGAATGTGCCAAGGCAGCTAAGCCAGTTATTCAGATTTTATTATAGCGCACAAAAGATGCCTTATACAAGTTACCTTTTAGAAGTTTAAGAGCAAAGTGCAGATCTGGGTTCCAATTTAGCCTGGCCTTTTACTACCTGACAGACCTTAGTCCCTTTTGAGTCTTTAGGAACTCAAAATTTGTAATATTAGGAGAATATGAGAAAAAGAATGCAATTATATAATTGTGGTTTTATAGGCTATTCTTTCTAAGTAGGGCACTAACCCTAGTTCTTTAAGATTTTGAATATGTCATTTAACTCCTCTATATGGTTTCCTTCCATTATTAAAATTAGATTACCATCTTCTAAGTCGAAAGTTTCACTCTTAGAGATTTATCCTAATAGTAAACTATGCAGAGATTCATGCATAAAGGTATTCATATGCAGTGTTGTTTACACTAGAAAAGAAAATTAAAAAAACCTGGCTGTCTAACAATAGGGAGTTGGTTGAATTATAATACAGTCACACATTAGAATTATATGCTGCCAATAAAAATGTTGATAGATATATTTTAATTAATATACATTGTCACATGGAGAAAAAAAGCAAATTACAAAGAAAAATGTATAGCATGATTTTATTTCTTAAAACTAAGTATATCTGAACAATATGGATGAGACAATAATTGTTTATTGTATGCTATGTTCCAAACACTATTGTAAGTATTTTAAATGTATCATGTCATTTCATTTATACGATAACTCTAACAGGCGTTGCTATTAATATCATTTTTATATAAAAAACTGAATCACTGGGATGTTAAATTACTTGCCCAAAGACACATAGTCAGTGGTTCCAGCACTTGAACCTGAGCCCATATTCTTTACCACTGCCTCCTAAAAAATCTATACTAGTGAACAATACAGTGTTAATACAGTGGCCATCTATTAAGCTCTTTTATTGAGGAGATGGAGATGGCACATTACTCAAGAACATAGGCTCTGGATCTTGCCTCTGTCACTTACCAGCTGTGTGACTTTGAAGTTCCTTAGCCTCTTTTGGCCTCAACTTTCTTATATGTAAAATAGGATTAATAGGGGCCGGCCCAGTGGCATAGCAGTTAAGTGCGCGCACTCCACTGCGGCGGCCCAGGGTTCTCAGGTTCGGATCCCGGGAGCGCACTGATGCACCGCTTGTCAGCCCATGCTGTGGCGGCGTCCCATATAAAGTAGAGGAAGATGGGCACAGATGTTAGCCCAGAGCCAATCTTCCTCAGCAAAAAGAGGAGGATTGGCATTGGATATTAGCTCAGGGCTAATCCTCCTCACAAAAAAAAAAAAAAAAAGGATTAATAATGGTTTATAGTTTCTATGAGGATTAAACAAGTTAATACATGTAAAATTCTTAAAATAGTGCCTGGCACATGCAAAATATTTTTTAAATGTTAACTGCTACTAAATCTGCCACGAGGCTGAGAAGGGTAGAATTGGAATTTGAAACTCGGTTTAACTCCAGTTCATATTCTTACATCTCTTCTCTGATTCTTCTGTATCAGTATCCCTACCTACCACTGCAATACTCATATTCTCCTAAGATTACAAATGAGTTAATTCACCTTTAAATTCTCCCCACTGAAGGGCTAGAGAATATTATTTGAATAGGCTCTCATGTGGAATAAAACAAACAAAACAAAACAGCCTTATGTATTTGTACTCTGATCCCTAGGGATTTTACAGTACTTTACTCTCAGTTATTTGCAGTTTTCTCATCCTAGGAATATTGTTCTCAGAGGTTTTGTGGGAGAGTTTTCATCATTTAGAAAGAAAGGACAAAAAAATATATCGGTCACAGGGCCAGTCCGGTGGTGTAGTGGTTAAGTTCACACGCTCCGCTTCGGCGGCCCGGGGTTTGCGGGTTCGGATCCTGGGTGTGGACCTAGACACTGGTCATCAAGACATGCTGTGGTGGCATCCCACATACAAAATGGAGGAAGAACAGCTCAGATGTTAGCTCAGTGACAATCTTCCTCAAGCAAAAAGAGGAAGATTGGCAACAGATGTTAGCTCAGGGCCAATCTTCCTCACCAAAAAGAAAAAAAAATACATTGTTCACTAAAAGTTATGATCATCCTCAGACTATGATTACACACCTATATTATTTTTATGTTGGGCTTCTTTTCTTCATTCAACATATATTTATTGAGTGTCCACTATGCTTTAAGCATGGTTCTACGGTCTGTCTGCTAGTATTTCCTGTTCTCTGCCCAAAGATGACTGTATTAGTTATCTACACTGCATAAGAAATTACCTGAAATCTTAGTGGCTTGAAACAATGTCACTCATGGATTTTATCTTCTGTGGCCAGGAATTTAGAAAGGATACAGCAAGGATGAGATGTCTTTGGTCCATATGTCTGGGGCCTCAGCTGGAAGACTCAAAGGGGCTGGAACCATCTGAAGGCTCATTCACTCAAATATTGGGTAGTAGATACTGGCTATCTGCTGACTTCTTAACTGAGCCTGTCGTCTGGAACATCTGTACATGGCCTCTCTATGTGGCCTGGACTTCCTTACAACATAAAGGATGAGTTCCAAAGGCAAGCATCCCAAGGGAGAGAGCCAGGCAGAAGCCATATCCTTCTTATGATCTAGCCTCAGAAATCACGTAGCATCACTTTTACTTTGTTTTACTTTAATAAGGTAACGTGTGTAAACTCTAAAATTCTTCACACATGGTACTTGTTACTCTTGTTCAATATGGTTGAATGCCAAGAGTTTTCAGTGTTTATGGATAATTTTCAACTCTTTAACTTCTCTGAGTTTGGGTTTTCTTCTCTGTAAAATAGGGATGGTGATAATAATTACAGCATGGATAATAACTACATTAAAATGATGATGAAAAGAGAAAAATTATGAAACCCTTGTTGTAAAAAATGCAATGTATTTTATGTGTTTATTTTCTATTATAGCTTTTAAAACCTTTCCAGGAACCTGTATTCTAGAGAAATAATTTCCATATGTGCCATATGATGGTCAGCATACAATTCCTTTAGGGAGATCTTAGAGTCAGATAGATGTGCATTTGAACTCCTGCTCTTTACTAGCTATGCAATTTGGACAAATTTCCTAACCTCTCTGAATACAAGGTACTCATCTATAAAATAAGAAATATCTGTTCTCAGAGCTTAGGTAATATTAACTAATAAATAATTTTAGCATTTGTAATTTGAAGTAAAGGCATCCAAGAATGACATGACTGATGTAATCAGTAGTTGTGACACTGGAGGTGACTTGTGGAGCATCAGTGTAGGGACATATGCAGTCTGACTTAGAGCAAATGCCAGCTCATAAGGCAGCTTTTTGCAACATGGAAAAATATGACCTTCTCTGGGAGATCACAGGACCATGCTAAGGTACACCGCTTGGAGACCAGAGTGTGAACTGGATCTCAGTCCTCACTTACCCCCAGGTGGCTTCCTTTGGGCACAGAATAACTTGCACAAGCATATACTGTGGCTCAGTGCCTTCCTATTTCATGATAAGTTCATGCTGGTTGTTTGTGAGAGAGGTCCTTATAACAAGAGTTAAATGCAGTGATGTGCTGTAAACAGGCTTTTTTTTTTTAAAAAAGGCTCTGATTTGTAGCATTTGCTGATATCCATGGTGTAAATACTTCTACCATGGCTGATTTCAAGCTACCCAGATTTTAACAATTAGCTCACAAAACAGTTGTCTCTCACTCGCCTGTAGGAGCTGGCTCCATCACACCTATTAGCAAAGAGTGAAATTCAAGCAAGTGCCAGAAACCAACCCTGAGACCTCATAACCTCCCTTAGACACAAAGCATCCAGTGAGCTGTTCGCATGGTAAAACAGAGAGGCATCCAGAGCTATGGGCAGTTTCATAGGAGGTATGCCTTTTTTCCCCCTAGATTATCTCTATTTGACTGGGAAATATTAATTTCTTCCCGAACTCTTACTGACACCTTATAGAAGACAAGTAGAAACATTTTAGAAATCACATTTCAAGAAAGAACCATATGCTATCATTATTTTTTAAAAATGAGATATACTTCTACATGATAGCTAGGGAGGAGAGGAGACAGGAGATGATGTCACACGTCTTGTATTGGAGAGAAGCCAGGCTATGCCAGCCAAGAAAAAAATAACCTCTTGGTTACAACTTGTTAGAGCTCAACATGCCCTATCAGCTCATGCTTCTATTTTTTGGTCACATCTAGCAGATTTTATGGTAACAGCAAATGTCATTTTTTCATTTGTCATCAGAAATGAAGGTTAAACTGTAATCAAAGGCTTGGCTGTTGGATTGTTTTTAACTTTATTTCTATTTTTGGTTTTCTATCCTATCGCAAAGGGGGTTTAAGGATTTAGACAAAAGCATTTTTCAATTAGGGGAAGTTCTCAGTTAGCAGGCTAATGTGACCTCCCTTTTTGTTTTTTAATTGAAGTATAATTGACATATAACATTATATTAGTTTCAAGTGTACAGTGTGACCTCCCTTCGATTCAATTATATTCACTTGAATTCAACAAATATAAATAGGACATGGTCCCACCCCTCGAGAAGACTATGGTTTAGAAGTTAGACTCAGACAATTAAATATAACAGAGAAATAGTACTGCTGCAACTGGGAGTAGTAGCAGCAGCTAGTAGAAAACCTAGGTTTGTATTCAGAACCTGCTATCTATTGGCTATGTGAACTTGGACAAGTTACTTGATTCCTCTGAGCCTGCTGCATCATCTATAGAAAGAGAATTCTACCTCATAGGATAAAAGGAATATATGTCAAGTTCTCAGTATCTTATCTGATACAGAGTAGGAGTAAAATAAATGGTATCTATTATTATTAATAGTATCATCATCAAAGCATTCTTGTGAGGATTAAATTAGATAACATCCCTTTAAGAGCATTCAAGAATTATTTGATGAACACCTGCTGTGTGTTGGGTGCATCTGTAAACTGGGCCACATATTGACTGCAACAATAAGGAACACATATGTGTTGATCCCTTTCTCTCCCGCAATGGCACTCCTTATAGTAAGGAAATGGCTTTAATACAACAATGCCCAAGTCTATGGGGAGTCAGAGCAAAAGGAGATCCCACTTGATGTGGAGGATCAGAAATGGGGTTTTAAGAAAGGTGGTATTGAGAGGAACAGTAAAGAATGGAAAGGAAGTATTGAGAATCTCACCCCAAGAAGCTACTAATTGCACAAAAGCATGCCCATCACCACAGGATATTGTAAATATGAGGATAAACTACTTATACCGCTTCTCTCAGACACACGGTTGAAAGTCTATAGCTCACCAACAGTGGATCAGGTAAATGAGTTTTAGCTAGACATAAAAATCAACATTTTAATCAAAATTTGGAAAAATAATTGCTTTTAAGGTATAAATATTGGGGATGTTTAGAGGAGCAACCAATTAGAAAATTATGTAATTCCATGTTTCCACGTATCAACAGACTCCTTCTTTTACCCCTTAAAGTATTCAGTGCCGTTTCTTCAAAATGTAAAAGAGACAGGGAAACCACTTGCTTTTCAGAGAGTTTGTTTTGCAAAGTCTCTTCAAAAGCGTGTCTGGCTAGATAGGCTAGATTTTTTTCAATTACCCTTGGAGAAAATAGCTATAGACTACCTCCAATGGAGCTAATCTTCACTTTTCTCAGCTTATTTGACATTACCTGGTAAGAGTGATATGTCACTCCTCTGTCTCACCTATTTATCGTGCCGTTTCTGTCAATGACGTCAAGTAGGCTGTTCAGAGCATACATTCAGTCTCTGTTAGGGTGATCTGCCTTCCTCAAGTACGATATCTTATAAAAGAAGAGACAGCTGTGCACTTTCCTCCAGGAAACTTTGTGCTTATTCGTGGAACCATCTCTTTATATCAAGAGAGAAATGCTGTTAGAGTCACTTAGGCTATTTGTAAGTGAGTCAGTCTTTAGTGGCCTCAGAATGAGGGCATTGTAATGCAATCCTAATGGACAAAAATTTATCGGAGCCATGGCCTGAAAGAATAACTCCCAGGGCCGGCCGGGTGGCATAGTGGTTGGGTTTGCATGCTCCATTTTAGCGGCCTGATGTTCATGGGTTTGTATCCTGGGCACAGACCTACGCACTGCTAATCAAGCCATGCTGTGGCAGGCGTCCCACATATAAAGGAGAGGAAGCTGAGCATGGATGTTAGCCCAGGGCCAATCTTCCTCAGCAAAAACAGGAGGATTGGCAGCAGATGTTAGCTCAGGGCTAATCTTCCTCACCAAAAAAAAAATAAAAAAAAAAAGAACTCCCCTCATTGAAGATAGTCCAGTGTTGCAGAACCAGCACTGAACTGGGAGTCAGAAGATAAAGCTTTAGTTCTTTCAAAAACTAGTATGAACTTGAGACAAATCACGTGACAACTCTGGATATCTATCTCCCCATTTGTAAAGTAAAGAGATTAGACTACATCAACTCTAAGGTCTTGCCAGTCTTGGCACTGCTGTCTCTCTAGGTCTGGGACCTATTCTGGGTTGCTTGAGGCACTTTACATGTTGCAAAGTTGTCTTGAGTTGCAGGAATGAGGTTTTGTGATACTTGAGTGGATATCCCTAGTGATAAAGATTTTAATTTGCAACAAAATCCAGTGATGATCTCTGAAGTTAGCAGGACTTTGAGGATAAATACTAATGGGAAAGTATCAGGAAAATATATTTTTATTTTTTCAGGTGCTAGCGTAGTAATATTCCCACAACCTGACCTTGATTGAATGTCCCCCAAATACCTTGTCAACACCTATTTTTCTGAGTGCTCTTGAGCTACATATCTGACACTTAAACCTACCCAGAAGCACAAAAATGGAAGGTGCTAAGAATGTCCCATTTTTGTCCTAACACTGCATATATTAATGGCTTCTGAATTGTTTATCTGATTGTCCCTTCTTAGAATCTTCTGTTACTTAACCATTACTTACAGAATAAAGTCCAAAATCATCAATACACGACAAAATGCCCTTTTCAATCTGCCTTCCGCCAAGTTGCTCATATGCCTTTTCCCCCATCCCTCTGCACACACTCCAGCCATCCTGAACTTCTTTTACTATTCAGTCTGCAGGTTTTTACTTGTGTGTGTATTTATTTCTGCCAGGTAGTAGGATCCTCGCCATTTACACAAATGCATCCCTTATCTATAAGCATTGCATATGCCATCCCTTTTGCTGGAATGTTGTTCTTTGCTTTCTGTGCCCAGCAAACTTTTACTCAGGCTCAAATCTCAATTCTCTAACTCCAAATTCCTTCCCAAGCATTTACCTCACTGAATGACAATTATTCTTTTATGTCTTTCTCCCTATTAGACTGTAAACTCTTAGACAAAAGGAATAATGACTTATTTATTTCTGGATTTTTTGTGCCTAACATGGCTGACACAGAGAAGATTCTTGTGAATATTTTGTTGAATAAATGGGCAAATGAAGTATACTTAAATGAATATCCACTTTACTCTCACCTCTTCTTTGAAACCCTTCTTGATTTACTCTCAGCGACTCCCAGTCACCTCACTTCTCAGTATTTCCATTTCACTCTTACCTTTATGTATTTGGGTTCAGCTATGTTTGCCAACACTTGTGCTTTGTATATTACATTTCTTTTACTTTCATTAGGCCATATTTTCCATATACATTATGTCTTTTCATACAGCTCTGTCCGTGTTTGATAAAGCTGTAAAAATTTCAATATGAGTGTTATTTGTCGTGTGTTCATGCCTTTTTATATTCATATTATCTATTTTGTCTATAATTAGATAGGAAGAGACATTAAAAAATCATTTTGCTACAGAAACTTAGCAGAAGTACTGGATAAATATTTAATGATGGTAATGTTGATTCACTACACTATACAGAATGAAAATAAAGTGATTGCCACCATCATGCAGTGTAAATCCCCACTGCAAAGATTTGTTGCCACTGAAATAGCTCCCATACAATCTTACTTTTTTGCTGAGGCTTTAAATGATTTCCTGAATTTTAACTTTAATTCCAAGGCCAATCATATAAGTCACTGGGTTTTGCTATGCCATCAGCCTAATGTTTTAAGGATAGGAATGGATTGTCCCTGATCTTAGGTTCAATCCTTGGATCTAAAGGAATTTCTGTGGCATGACATACAAATGATTTATGGCCAGCCTTCTCTATTCCTACAATGCGTTTTTCCTCAAATTCACCCCTCCTCCTGGAAATTCTTGCCAGATTAATCTTCATAAACCTATTCTTCATCATCTCATTCTACCAGCATAAAAACATTCAACGTTAGATCCATTGAAGGATGACTGATATATGGAAATAGTTATATCATGGTATGGTAAATATTATAGGGAGGGATACATTATTCATTCAAGATATGTTTGTTATTGAGTCCTTACCTGTTGCTTTGTAATTTGCTAATTACTGAGGTATAGATTGGTTTGGTCTCTGCCTATGTGTTTGGGAAGACTCACAAAGGAAATGTCATATCAGCTGGCACTTGAAGGTGAAGTAGAAATTCACTACTTGATTCAAATTTCTTAATAATTCCTTACATCTATGAATAAATCCCTCTTTCTCTCTTTTTCTCTCTCTTCTCTAGAGCAAAATAGAATAATTATGGAAGAGTAAGTGGCAAGAATTGAAATTTTTTTTTGTATTTTTTTAGTTGATGTCATAATAGTTTATAACATTTTGAGATTTCAGTGGTACATTGTTATTTGTCAGGCACCATATAAATGCACCCCTTCACCCCTTGTGCCCAAGCCCCCACCCCCTTGCCCCTGGTAAACACTCATCTGTTCTCTCTGTTCATGTGTTAGTTACCTGGCAAGGGAGAGACCATGATTATGAAGAATTGAAATTTTAAAGCAAAATTGAATAACAAAGGAGAACCTAGAACTTGATCTAATATATGAAAGTTTTAAGTTGTATATATTCTAAATATTTTAGCACCTACTGGTAAATTTGATTTTTTTTAACATAAGTAAATTTGGGAAACACATTAAAGAAAGAGCTAAGGTGCTAAAACATGTCTTGATTTAATCCCAGGACAAGGACCCAGTGATGAGCAAAACTGAAAGTGTTGAAAAGGCACTCATCTTAAACACTAACAGCAATTCTGGCTGCAGTGGGAGTAAGGGAGTTAAAGGCAAAGATATAAAAATATGGTAACTGGAGTCTTCAATTGGTGAGTTAAGTTAATGTAGCATGGGTATGGATGTGGGAGGTTTGGTGTGTGGAGGGAACATGCACAGGGAGGATTATTGTTGTTCTTCACTTGGCTGAGTTTAAATGGAAGGGCTAGAACAGAGAGTGGGAAAATAAACATTCTTGTCTTCCTTTGGGAAATTCAGAACTAGCCAACAAGATCCAATTAAAACACATGGAAGTCAAGGGACCATTTTATAGTAATTCAACCTACTTAATCACGTGTTCACTAAACCCAAAGTTGTCCACTCAACTCAATAAGGCATCCCCAATTTCCTCGATGTTAATTGCATTCTGTGTTATAAAACCTAGGATAGTAGAGAAAGAGAGTAAAATAACATTTATCCAGAATCTGCTTACCACCATAGATTGTACACTTTTTCTTATTTTTATTTAATGCTATAACAAACCTCCAAAATAGATATTGTCTTTAATTGTAATTTTTCCAGCATTTTATCAGATTAGTTTTCAATCTTAGTGGAATGTGGAAGAATAATATAATGAACACTCATACTTTCTGGATTCAACAATTGTTAGTATGCCAAATATATATTATCTATCTTTCTGCCTTTTATCAAATTATCAATCTTTTAATCCATTTTCCCTGATCCATCTGTGCAAATAGCTAGATTTGTTTTCACAGAACCATTTGAATGTAACTTGCAGATATAGTGGATTCAATATTCATCTCGTACATTACCATAACAACATTACCACACAAAAGACAATTAACAATTACTTCCTAATATTATTTAATATCCAGTTCATATTCAAGTTTTCCGACTCTCCTCTCAAATTGTTTATAGAATTTTTTTTTTTCCCAAACCGAGATCCAGTCATGGTTCATGCATTATATTTGGATCTTATATCTTTACTATGTTTTAGTCTAAACATCTCCTCGGCTTTTTCCCAGGGCATTGATCTTTTCCCCCAACTGTTATTTTGAATAATTAAAAACTTAGAGAAAGCGGCTGGCCTGGTGGCATAGTGGTTAAGATTACACACTCCACTTCGGTGGCCTGGGGTTCACAAGTTCGGATCCCAGGGGCGGACCTACACACTGCTCATCAAGCTATACTGTGGTGGCATCCCTTTTATACCCTTCACTTTATTCACCAATTGTTAGCATTTTGCCACATTTGCTCTCTCTCTCTCTCACTTGCTGTAATTCTAATTCTATCATTTCTTCTACATGGCATTTTTCTATGAAGGAGTTTTCCTTCATTACCTTAAGATGTTATGGGCTGGCCCTGATGGCCTAGCAGTTAAATTCGGCACACTCTGCTTCTTAGAGCCAGGATTTGATCCATGGCCTCTCTCTGTTGGTACGACTTAAATAAACTTCTAAGCAGAATCTTTGTCTCAGTTAAAGCCTACCTGGTATAGATACTTATGTCAGAGGGCGCTGTGAATAAGTGGTGGTGTTTGGTAGTTTTAAACTATAAGAATTAAGGGTGCAGAGTAGTTTTTATAGCACAGAATGATTATTTAGTTAAAAGCCCTCTGACCTCTTTCCTAATTTATGGATTTATAATTTATGGTTAATTCAAAAAGCTTTTGAAGAACTCTTTACTTCACAGAGGTAGGAATTTTACATGTATACATACTATTAGAGTATATATGGCACACTTTCAGCTGATTTGAGTCATAATAGAGAAGGGAGACAGGGGGAAAGAGTCTCTATCATTGTCTCTTCTGGCTCACATTCCAATGTCCATGTAGGGTGAGAATCCCCATGATGAGTTCATTCTTTTACAAATATGAAGACCCACTAATAAATAGATACAAGGCAAATAAATGCTGTTTCCCTAGCGTTGAGCAGTTTAAAACAAAAACAAAAACCCACTGGCAGAAGCCATCTGGTCTGGCAACTTTCCCGGTTAAACGCTTTTAATTGCTTCTGTGATCTTGGTGGGTTGGTGTGCCATGGTTTCCAGGGATTTGGGAGAACTGACCTTTACGAAGTAATCACAGTTCGTTGTACAAAAGAACTCTGAGTTACCAAAGCAGGCAGCATGTCCTGCTGAGGAATGGTAATGAGATGGATCAGATGTGTCATGGTTTCCTATTTGGATTAACTTCGCTGCAATAGTCTACATATAGGGGCGTTCCAACAGTCAACAACATTCTACTTGGAATGTTCTGTAAGCTTTGGCAGTGATTCATAAATCTAGTATGGCCTGTAAGTAAGATCTGTTTGTTTATTGCTAGAGTCCCTTTTGTGATGCTGGGGTCCCTTTTCTATACATCATCTTGAGATTTTTGCTTTCTGGTTGGGAAAAGACATTTCCTGATATAGCACTGGTTGGTGCATATTTTCTTTCCCCTGACATCCATGTATATTTATGTTGAATTTCATTCAGAATAAGTTTAATTCAAGTCCACTATAGGCTAGTTCTCTCATTTTAAATTAATATTATTAATAATAATAATTAAAATTTATTGAGCAATTGCTATGTGCTAGGCACTATGATAAATATATTTCACATCTTCATTTATTCTTCACAGCACAGTATAATTTAGACATGCTTATAATATTTGCTCTACAGATGAAAAAGCTAAAGCTCTATGCTGGTGAAAAAACTTACCTAAGATTAAACAGATAGTAAATGATAGAACCATTTAAGTCAAGTCTGAGTGATGCCAAACCCCACACCCTTAACGATTACAGAGGAAGAGATTGAGATATGGGGACATTAATTCTCTGCCCTATATCACATAGCTATATTCTTACAAAGCCAGGGTTAGAATTCCTGTGTACTGTCTCCTAAACCACTCTATTGAGAATCTATTGGGAAGTAGGTAAGAAGCCCAAACCTGAGATGTAATGTGCCCAGAATCATTTGTTGCCTCCTCGCTACTCTGTAGTTGTTTTTTCATACCTCTGTTGTAGCAGTTATCATTCTATATATTATTCTCTGTTGACATGTTTGTCTACCTGACAACAATGTGCAGAACTTAAGTCCCAGATCCTGTATTATTCATCTGTGTCTTTGGAGCACCCAGCATAGACCATAATACATAGTAGGCTCTCAATAAGTGTTTGTTAAATAAGTAAATTCAATTCCTGGTGCCAATTGGCTCTATACCTCACACTAGGATAATTCATGGCTGGGGTAACAGTTTCTGAATACCATAGAGTAAAATCACCTTGAAACTTGACAGGTTTGATGTATGTTGTATACATAAATGCTAATCCATTCACCAAAGGTGAGTTTCAGTGTATGCCTGAAGTGGAGGGCAAGAGGACGTGTATTACATGCACTGCTCTCCCTTTCTCTTTCTGAATCTATCAAAGAGAAAAGTATAACAGGGCAATCAAATCTGGCATTGTAGGCCTAGTAAGCTTTTATTACAGTTGATGAAGAACATTAAAAAAAATAATAATAGCATCCAGTATCACTAGAAACTATATTATCTGAAACACAAATAATACTAGAAACCCAAGGGTATATTCTGAACTGGAGATTCTCTTCCAGGCACAACATGCACCTTTTTCTTTTTCTCTCTTTCTCTCTCTCCTTCTCTCCATCTCTCTCTCTTTCTTTTCATTCTCTCTTTCTCTCTCTGTATTTCCTTCTTTCTTGCTTTCATCCAACATTCACTGAACACCAAACAGTGTGATAGACCCTGAGGCTATGGAGATGAATTGGGCGTCATGCCTCCCCTCAGTGAACTCGTCATCAAGTTGGGTATCTTAATCAGATAATTAAAGTACAGTGACTCCTGATAAAGGGTCAGTCCCATCTACATACAAATAATAATCCATTGGTACCGCTTCCTCCTCTCCTCCTCCTTGCCCCAGGGGTGCTGAGCCCAGGCACTGTCTGCTGATTATTGGCTTCTAGACAATAAGAGTATCAGGAGTGGAGTCATCAGCACAGAGAACTCTTATAGGATCAACCTACAAGAGGCCTCTTCTTGAGTTATCACCTTTTTCTCCTTCTTCCTCCTTTTCAAACTTCTCTGATATTTCTGAGGAGAATGGACCATACTCTGACCCCTGTTCCTGTGCTACATTTATTGAGAGTAGTTGCGTTCTCAGAGGATGCATCCAATGAGGAATACTGTAATAAACACGCCTCTCTCTGAGGAATAGAGACTATGTGGTAATAGAGTAAAGATTGTTGCACTGAGAAGTAGGAAAACAAAGTCTGTGTTCTGGCTTTTTGAACTTGGACAAGGCCTGGACCTCTCTGAGACCTAGATCTTTCATCTTGAAGGCAAGAGGGCTGGCTCAAAGATCTCTTTGGTCTTTTCCTCCTCTGAAATTCCATCTCTTTGAAGTTGCTTTGTAATCAATAGAAGTAAATTGGGACTTTTTATAACAAATACCTACCCCCCTCTATGCGTATGACAGTTCCAAAAGTTAGCCCTTATATTGCTGAAATTTGGTACAACTCAATATTTTTTCTTCATAGCGATAAGATCAGATGTGTGATTTTTACGGGTGGCCTGCTGAACTCTTTGTACATTCTGTGACCTTTCCTAAAAAAGATAGGGGCCAATGTTAAGCAGGCTACTAACAGTTCTGTTTAGCTAGAGTCTAATTAAAGTTAGACACTTTACTGAATTTTTGCATTTCTAATCCCTAGAGGAGGAGGATGTAGTCATTTCCAGTTCATTAATAAAAAACCAAAGAAAAGAAAAAGTAAAAGATATTACATAGCTAAGCCATTCATAATTATCTTCTTATTTTTGTGAAGCCAAACTGGCATCTCTCTAAATACTAATAAATATTTTATCCTAACTGGAAAAGTGATTAATCATAACGTTATAGCCTTGTGCAAAAAAGGTGACTGTATTAATTTGTTAACATAGGGCCGTTTCTCAGTTGTTGGACAAGTAGTACATTGGGGAGGTTGGGTAATATGTTTCTGCTTTCTAGAAAATTAGATTTATATATGTGTTTAAAAGCCCAGTGGTCGCTGTATTTATTAATTAATTCTAGCTCTTTCATATGTTTATTTGCACTATTAAATAGTTTTGGGAAAAATTTTTTTTTTTAATTTTATTGTTTATAGTCATGAGATAGAATGTCTAAGGATAGCAAAGATATAGGACCTCTTGCATGCACTTCCAGGAAACTTGTAAATGGTTTAATTTGTGGTTATAGTTAGAGTCCCTGACTACCTGGGAGCCATTTTGATAAATGGGAGCTTCTCGTCTTTGGTGGGTAAAAAGCTTTTGTAAGAAGATGCTGGAATTATGAATTGTAGATCTTATAATTTTAGATTTAATAAAGACCTGTAGGATCATTTAGTTCAGCTTCTTCACTGAAGCGAAAACTGAGGCATAGAGAAGTTAAAAATGTACCCAACATTGATGACAATTAGTAGCAGAATCAGGTCAAGGGACTGGATCACCTGTCTTTCTGGTGTCTTTTTCTATCTGCATTGATTTCTCTAGAGCTACAGAGACTCATTCATTCTTTCATTTACCCAAACATTAACTGAATGGCTATTATGAGGCAAGTATTGTGCCAGGTGCTAAGAGACTCAACAATAAATAAAATATGGTTGCTTCTCTCCCAGAACTCAGTATTCCATCTATCAGTGAAAAGCTATAAACTGGTACCTTTTTCCACTCCAAAAAGAAAATTTCATGATGAGTTGATTCAGTAGAGTTCTGTTAAAGCCTTGTCAGCTAAATTTTAACCTTAGGTTCTTCACTCCTTAAATTACTTCTAAATTCTTACCCAAAGCTTGTTCTGAACCTTTACCAAGATTTCAATGAAGTCCTGACAATATTGAGCTCATTATATTTGATCACTTTCTTTATCCTTCTCATACCACTGCCTATATATGATTGATTGATAGGTTAATTAACTTTCTCCCATTTCTAGCCATTTATTTAAAATTATTTGAATGCATAACTTAAATTAATGATTTTTAGAAGCACTTATTCTTCACATGATACTCTTGCAGTTAATATAGTCATGAGATATACATGTAGAAGAGGCATAGCAGAGAGGCAAAAATAAGGCCTTTGGAGACAGACTGACCTGGATTTGAGTTCTAGATCCTTTACTTACTACATGTGTGACATTGATCAATTCATCTTAAATTCTAGGTCTCCATTTTCTCAAGCATAAAATGGATGTAATAATACCTGCCTTGAAATGTTTTCAAGATGCTAAAATGAATGCATATATAGTGCATAGAAGAGAGTGTGCTCAACAAGTAACAGCTATAAATCCTAGCCTTTGGGGATTAAAATCAATATTGTTAAAATTTTGCTATTTTTTATATTCTTGACAATGCAGTTTTAGTGAATTGAAAGAGTTTGCAACCTTGCAGAATTAAAGCTGAAAGAAATTTCCAGGGATCATCCTATGTACTTCTTTGCCTTTAGGTCAAATTGATTACAAAATACTATACATAAGTGGAGCTACCTCCTGAAAAATTTTCCAATGAGTCTCTCATAGAGTAGAACAATAAAATATTTTCCTCCCTTATAATATACGTGAATTTGGGCAAATTGCTTTACTTGATCAGCCTCACATTCTTCATGTACATGGGACAATAGCTTCACAAGGACAAGGACCTCACCTGTCTTATCCCCCACTGTACCATCAGCACTAGAGAAGTGGCTAGCACATTATACAGACTCAATAAAATTTCTTGAATGAATGAATAAATAAATGATTTGGGCTATTGTGAAACTTAAATGAAATTTTACATATATTTGATAAATTACTGGCCCAAAGTCATTTGTTAATGTTTAATATATGTAATCTTAAAAAGGATATATTTCATGGATGTATTTATCAAGTGGATATAATGATATTTTTCCTAATAGAAAAACTAAAACACAGGACATCCCCAAGAAAGTGAATCTGAGTACGACAGAGCTGTATGATACCTGAGCTAACTCTGTATAAATTTTAAGTCTTCATTCTTGGAATGCTTTCTCTAACACATCCTCCAAATATGATTGGGCATTTGTTTATTTGTTCACTTTATGAAGTTAATGTTATCCAGATGTTAAAACTGACAAGCACAAAAAATAATACTATGACTTACTCTCATTAAGTAAAAATGAATAGATCCTAAATAAAATACATCCAGCAAAATTTAATATTAATTGAAGACTCATCCATGAAGAATAAGTAAGATTTAATCCCTTGAAGGCAAAAATGGTTTAATTAAAAATCTATTACTATAAAACCAAACATATAAAGATCAAACAAAAAAAACGTATCATTCTAAAATATGTTAAAGGCATTTGTTGAAGTTCAACACACATTCCTAAGAAAAACACTTAGAAAACTAAAAATAAAAGGCTACGTATTTAACATTGTAAATAATAACTATGCCAAACTAACAATTTGTGTTTACATACTTAATGTTGAAGGACTCAAAGAATCCCCATTAAAATTGGGAAAAAAGGAAGATAACTGTCATAACTATTATACTTTACCTTATTTGAATTGTCTGACCACTGGACTATAACATGAAACAGAATGAAATATATCAGAGAGAAGATTAATTGCTGTTTCTTTTCCAAAAACTCAAGAGATGGGCCTGATATAAACCAAGTATTAAAAGAAATCAATTCCTTCCCTGATTACTTCAACAAAGAGAAAATAAAGTTTTAAATATTCCATTCACAATAGTGGCAAAAAGCACAACATACCTAGGAATAACTCTAGTATTATCTACGTAGGATATAAATGAAGAAAACTATAAAATTTTACTGAATGATGTCAAAGTTTATTTGAATAAATGGCAAGATAACCCATATTCCTGAATAGGAAATGTGAAATTGAAAAAATATAAAAATTTTCTAATATTTAATGCAATTCATTGTAGACCAAATAATAAAGTATTTGAACCTAACAAACAAATTATATGTTTGCTTAGAATAATAAATGGCTGGTTAGAGTAACTCTATTCGTCAAAAGGTCAAAGAGTGAAAGGGCCATTTGTCCTACTACGTATTAATAAGCATTGTAAAGCTACAACAGTTGAAAAATGGTACAGTGTGGTATAAGACCTGGCTGACAGACCAATTCAATAGAATGGCGAACTGTGAAATAGAGCTTAGTACATACAATAATGTCATATATGATGAAGGAAACAATAAAAATCAAAGAGGGAACAGATTGATTATTCAAAACATGAAGTTCAGAAAATTGATAATTTGCTGAGATCAAGTTAGAGCTATTCCACATTAGTATAAAAAGAGTATGCTTAAGAGAACAGCATCTAAGGACTGGCAGCTCAAAAGCCAACTACATTGTTGATTAGTCGTGTGATCTTGCATAAGTAGTAAATCAATCTCTCTGAATTTTAGTTTCGTCACATATGAAACAGGGATAGTAATAGTTATTGCCTACTAACTATTAATATAAGTAATAGTCATAAGGCAGTTATGAGGATTAAATAGAAGATAATTCATATAGAGAGTTTAGTATACTGGTTGACAGTCTTCACTCAATAAACCTTTTCAATTACTTTTATCATCAAGCACCAGTTAATCACAGGCTAATGCAAAAATAAAACCATATAAAGTCCATATTTAATTGATCTCAGTTTGAGAAGGGCTTTCTAACCTAAATTCACAAAGAAAAAATAAATAGATTTGACTACATAAGAACTTTAAAATACTATGTTTAAAATATAAAAAAATTGAAAAGCCACAAATAAGAGAGTTATTATGTTGAAACTATAAAGCACTCTTGCAAATCAACATAAAAATCACCAACGTCCTAGATAATTCACAAATATTAAGATATATTCGAAAAAAAATCTTAAAATATTCTAAATCAATGTTTAAACATTTTAAGTAAAGATATGAATGGGCATTAAATTAGGAAAAGAATATGGCAATACTCCAGGTGACAAGAATGTGGGAAGATGATCACTCCAGGATACTGCTGGACAGGATTTATATCATGTAACATTTGGAAGACAATTTGGCAACAGTTAATGGAAGTCAAAAATGTTTTCACCATTTTAGTCTTATTCTAGGAATTCATCCTAGGGAAATAATCAGAAAATCCAATAAACATTTTTGTATACTTATTTTATCATAGCATTGTTTATAACAGTTGGCACATCCATGAGGTAGAATATCATGAAGCCAAAAGAAATCAGGTCTTCAAAGCATGTTGAATGGCTGTCCAATTTTTTGAAATAATGGCTAAAACATTATGCAAATTATAATCAGTAATCACAGTGGTATCTACATTTATCACTACATCTGCATCTACATGTGCACCTATATATAGAAGGAAATATACCAATTTTCTAGCATTTACGTAGATAACAGATTTATAGGCGAATTTTACTTCTATTTTATGTTGTGTATTTTTAGGCTTTCCACAATAATTAGCAGCACTTGCACAATTTGAAAAAATAAGACAAATGGTTGAAACATAGATTGCATTCTGTTTGTCTCTAGTTTTTGGAAGGTAATACTTCACATGTGATGTAACAACTTGCATTTAGGAGATTTGTTGTATTTAATCAATTTTGCATGGATTTAATTATAAATTTAACCTTTGGAAAATTAATACTAGACTTTCTCTTTAGTTTGTTTTCAAAACTTAGGAGTGAACAACAAAACTGAGGTTATGAAATTGCTCTCAGGAACAGCTGGAAACATCATTCAGGGTTGTACTCTGTTTAATGTTCAGTGCCCTTTCACAGGGAACTAAGAGAAATATGAGTCTTGGCATATGTTATTTTCTGCACGAAAGCTTACCGAAATCCCTGGTGTATTTCAATTGCAGGAGTGATAGGCAATAGCATTTTATCGTCTCTGCCATACAGTTTGGCATTTGATTACATTCAGTTTAGCACTTTATAATACACTGTCTTTGTAATTTCTCTCTCTTATGAACTCTCAAAGCATTTTATCTTTTTACTCAATTTTAGCACATTTTATTTCACTTATCAAGTTTTTATTCATTGAGCAAGTTTTATCTTGTGGTATACCCTACCTCTTCTACCAGAGTAAAAACTCCTTGCAGTTGGAAACTATGTCTTATTCACTTTTTTACCACTTGCATCTAGCCCAGAAGCCCTGCGTATATAAAAGTAATATTTGTTACATGAATGAATGAATCAATGAATGATAAATAACTATTTAATGTACTGTCTTCTAATTATTTCAGATTATATATTTTCTCTTCCCAACAAGATTGGAAGTTTCAGGATGGCAGAGCCTAGGGCGTCACACATACAATTTTTGCAACTAATATCTGCTAATAAACTCAGAAGTATTGCCCACTTAGTTAATTTGTTTAACCTGTTGTTTTGCAATGTAGCTTTAGATGAGAGTATCTGAACATGGCTTATTAGCACAACTATTGGTTAACCTAAAACTAAGAACAAGGATTTATTTAAATATTTTGCTTTTGTTTTTAGCCTATTAATTTATGACAACAAGTGGTTGTTACTTAAAGCCACATCACTTCCACTTATCACTTTCAAATATTTGATAAGCACCTACAATGTGCCAGGCATCATTTTAGCTAATGAATAAAAAAGGTAAAAATTCCTACCTTCACAGAGCTTGCATTCTAATGAAGGTATAGAAGAAAAAATAAATATGTGAAATATGATCTTAGGTGATGATAAATGCAATGTTGAAAAATAAAAAAAAGAATAACCAAAAAACAAAAGGCTTCGTTGAAAAAGTGTCACTTTAGTAAAGACGTGAAGGAGGTGAGGGAGTGATCATATGGATATCTCAGAATAAGGATTCCAGGCAGAGGTTAGAAAAAGGCATGAGACTGGGGAGGGAGTGTACTTGGTGTTTAAAGCACAAGGACCAAAGCAGTGACCTGTTAGGAGATCTGCACCAAAAGGGTAAAGTTAGTTCCTGACTTTGCTAAGTTGTGATGAGGTATGAACTGCATGTAAAGCATTTAGCACAATGCCTTGCGCATATCAAATAATTGATAAATGTAATTTGTCATCATTATGTGAATTATATGAGATAGGCTCTTAGAACACTGCTAGAAAAAAGCATCACAAATTGATGATGTCTTTTTAGGGTGAAAACTAGGAGATTCTTCTATCACATGTCTGGTGATAGACGCCTACCTGATTCTAATGCATTATTTCCTTGCATAACTACTTGCCATGTATCCTTATCTCTGGTGGATAACTACTGATTCATGTTTCTAAATAAACTGATTAAGAATGTGATCCATGGAGCTTCAGTGAATGAGCTGAGGGAGTCTGAATTTGTCCTATCCAAATGCCTGGAGATATCTGGCATCAGATTGGTCAGCAGGCTTTTCATGCAAAGTTACAGTACTGAGATGACGGCCCTCCTGCTCAGAACCCTGTGTTCTATACTCCCTTGGCAGGGGTTATGATCGTTCTCATAGATGTTAGGTCTTACAGACATCCTCAATGGGAGCCAAGTTCCCTTAATGGATGTGCTGGAAAGAGCTCAATGTTGTTGAGTCAAGAATGTAATTTGAGCTGTGCCGACAGGAAACAAATTGATCATTTTGGCCCAAATTCCTGAATCTGAAGCAGCCCTTCCTCATCAGGGAAGACTTTCCAACATGACGCAGTTAAATTCCCAAATGTTCCTGGATGTGGAGTCCTAATTTAGATTTGTTGTTGAGCCCTTAAATATATTTTCAAATAGTGTCTATGTCCTTTTAAATTCCCAGTGGAAACTGGGATAAGATTCTAGTATGTGTTGTTGCATGAGTGATCCTTAGTGGTTTTTTCTTTCCAAGTGGAAAAAAATTCCTCTAATTTTCTTGCATTTGGGCAAAGAAAGGGAGCAAAAAGCATTCCCAGGATCTCTTAGACTAGTTTGTCTGCCAAAGATTGCTGAGATTAATAGTTTAGGGTATAGACTTTGAAAACTTTGTTTCCTAAGCAACAGCAGAAAATAGAGTAAAAATCAATTCCTGAAATCAAAATTAAGTACCACGTTTAAGTCTGTTTCTATACCAAAACCAAACTAAATAAAATGGAAAGGAAAAATAGAATTAATTATGTTTTCTTAAATTCTTTATTGATCCACTTGCAATGCAGGCCAGACAGAAACATATGCCCAAAATACATTGTTAATATTTGCACTGTTACTAAATGTTAAATGGTGTCAGAAATGGACAGGTGTGAAATTTCATTAGGAAAATTGCTGTTGGTGAGAGGGAAGAGAAGAACAGAAATTAGGTAAAGATGAAATTAAAAAAAGAGTAGAAATTTTTGCTAAGTTGTCCTAGTTTCTGCTTTTTTTCTTCATTATTTTATATTTCTTTCTTACTTATGAATTCATTTTGTCTTTTGTAACCCCTCTTTTTAAAGAAAACCAAATGTATTCAAGTTTTAGATGCTAAATGTCCTTTTATGTTTTTTGTTTTAACAGCTTTATTGAGGTATAATTGACATACAATAAACCACACATATTTAAAGTATGTAATTTGATAGATTTGACATATGTCTATGCCTATAGAGCCATCACCACAATCAAAATAGTGAACATATCTACCATGCCCTAAAGTTTCCTTGTGATCTTTTGTAAACTTTTCTTCCTCTCGCCCTGTCCATCACCAGTCAACAACTGATATGCTTTCAGGCTGATTATTTTTGGATTCATCCATGCTGTTGCTCATATTAGTAGTTCACTCCTTTTTATTGCCGAGTAGTTCTTCACTGTATGAGTATAACACAATCTGTTTGTCTATTCATCTGCTGATGGACATTTCGCCCCCAGTGTTTGGTTATTATAAATAAAATTGTTATGAAATTTGTGTACGATTTTAGAATGAACATATGCTTTCATTTCCCTTGGGTAAATGCCTAGGAGTGGAATTGCTGGGTCATGTTGTAGATACATGTTTCATTTCTTAAGAAAGTGTCCAACTTTTCCAAAGCGGTTGCACTATTTCACATTCCCAAAGTGATTATTCCATTCCACGTTTACATATTTTTCTCTCACTGGCTGGATCTTTTCCTGAGTTCGGTTGGTAGTTAGAACGTCTCTTTCCTCTTTGGACAACCACCCCCACCGTGAGGATATCTCCCAAGTATGTGCTTTAATTATCATCTTCCTCTGGACTTCAGCTCTGCAATTCTTACTGCTAATTAGCTAATCTTCTACTTTATTAGTACTTTTATAAGACTATGTAGACGGGGCACTGGATCAAGGTACACACTAACTCAGTTTCCTTGAATTTTCTCCCTTGGGAGAGCCTGCCTCCTGACATAATCTAGCCCTATCAAGAATAAAACCTCTCTTTAACTCTGTTCAACTCCTCTGAGACAGAATGGAACTTTCACAAAGTCTTCACCAAATACTTCACCAAAGACATCAGGGGAAATGAACATGGAGAATAAGAAGAGGGGTTTCTGATCCCCAACACAGCTAGCGTGTTCACAGGGGCTACAATCCCTGCCCCAAGGAAAAAGACTGGTCCGATATGACAAGCACGCTGCCCCCCTTGTGGTTAGGAGATGGGGTTCTGAGTCAGACTTGGCTGGAATTCAGACCCTGCCACAGTTAGTTGAATGACCTCTAGCAAGTTACTTAATTTCTCTGAATTGACTTATGTATAGACTGGAGCCACCTCACAGAATTGTTTGAAGATTAAATAAGGAGTTAAGCGTTTGACTCATATTAAAAACTTGATAAATGTTAGATTCGGTAAGCATTTTAACAACATAAAACATCATATCCACAGTACAACCTTAAATATCTGTGTACCTTGACTCTAACAATCTTTTTACCCCTATCTGTCTTATAATTCATTGATCCAATCATCTTTATTCTGGTTCTCACCTCTCTCCTAGCCTTACTACCTTTACCACTCAGCTTAAATCCCATGGAAATTCATTATAATCACTTCTATTGCATAGACTTCAACTTTCTTGTCCTTTCACGTTGTTAATTGATTTCATAGAATTCAGAGTTCAGTAAGGAAACTGTTAAGCAGATAACTGTAAATGTTGAAATGCTCAAGGACTTGGTCTTTGAGTTTTTTCACTATTTCAGCCAGTGATCATGGCTTGAAATACGATTTGTATGCTGTTATCTTCTTTGAAATGCTAGACTTGTTTATCCAACAGCCTGCTTGATGTCTCCAATCAGATGTTTAAAAGATATATCTCAAAGTTAACATGTCCAGGACCTAAATTCTTGGTTTTCCTGAAAAACCTGCTCTATTCACAAACCTTCATTTCTGTCAGTGATAAGTTCAGCCTTCCAGTCACTCATGCCAACAGGTTTGGAGTTATCCTTGCCTCTTCTCTTTCTCTCACACCCCACATACACTATCTTCAAAATATGTGTAGAACCCAATCACTGTTTTTTTGTTTCCATATGCATTAGCTTTGTCCAAGCTACCATTACCTTTAAATTTGATAACTGCAGTAGTTTCTCAACTGCTCTCTCTGCTTCCAGCCTTGACTCTCTACGGTCAAAATTCTCAAGACAGCAGTGAGAATGATCTTATTAAAATATTAGTTGTATCATGTTACTGCTCTGAAATTGCTTCTCACCTCCTTGATAGCAAAAGCTAAAGTGCCCACAATAGCTTATGAAGTGTACAAGATCTGTGTTCCACACTCCCCCTTCACTCGTCTCTCTCTCTCTTTCTGACCTCATTTTGTACCATCTTTCTCCTCACTCTACTTCAACCACACTGACCTCCTTACTGTCATCAAATAAGCCAGCCATAGTCACTTCTCAAGACCTTCACAGAGAATGTTCTTTCCTCAGATATGCTTTTGACTTACTCCAATTTCCTTAGGATCTTTATTCAAAAGTTACTTTTTCAATGAGATCTTAATCAACCTATCAAAAAATTTAACCACTTTCTACACTTTTTATTTCAGGTGTCATTTTATTTTTTCTTTAGCGTGTATCAATATTTAATAGACTATAAATGTTGCTTTTTTATCTTTCTTATTATCTCTTCTCTACACTAAAATGTAAGCTCCATAAGGCAGGGATTGTTGTCTCTCTAGTTCATTATTATATCCCCATTGCTTAGAAACATGGCTGGTGCATAGTAACACTGAAGTAGGTGTTGAATAAATAAATGAATGGAGGAAGGGTTTCTTTATCACATTGTTTACTAGACATATATACTCCTGACTTTTCCAGGGCCATGAAAACTTGAACATATCTTAAAGTTAACACATCATCACCACTTTCATTTTTTATATGGATGTGGAAATCCCGAAGGCACAGGTTAAACCCCTAGAACATACTAAAGTAGAAAATATCAAAATAATTCGCAACAACACTTCCTATTTAAAAAACAAAAAAAATCCTCTGCTTTAGAAGAGCTTACAAAAAAAATCTAGAACTCTCACATGGCAACTATTGACCATGAGGAAGAATCAGTAGCTATAATAAATGATAGAATTAAATCTCTAAGAAATTCATTAGTGAAAGTTTGAGACAGAGACTATAAAATAAGAATACTTAAAATTAGAATGAGACAAGGGGAGAAATAGAAAGTAGAATGAAAGAAGAGGGCACTCTAAAACAAATTCTTCCTTTGTCTTAGAGATATCTCCAAGTCCCCTGGGCTCAAATCTTCAGCTGCTTCTGACTTTGTGTTCTCAGCCTATAAATCACCTGTCACATTTTACAGATATGTGTCTCCTCAGTTATTCTTTCTTGCATTCATGCATTTAGTAAATCCTTTTAGAGTTCCTATTCCATACCAGGCACTTTGTTAGGCACACGGGATACAAAGGTGAAAAGACAGGCATGGTCCCTGCTTTCATGGAATGTCCCACAAGGAAAGCAAGGAAAATACATAGTATACTAAATAGATAATTGTCAGTATGACAAATATTGTGAAAAGTAGTGTAGTGTGCTAAGGGAGGGAGTCGGGTATCCAAATCTAGTCTAGGGTATCAAGAAAGAGTGTTTCTTATATTGCCTGTTGCCTTTTTTCCCACCACCATCACCCTAAATAAGACCTTCATTATCTCTCCTACCTCCATCATTCTCCCTAATCTCCAATTCTGATCGTATTTGTGATGATTACACATTTATTGGCATTGTCTAACTACAGTATGGCTGTAGCTTTTTTTTCCCTATTTTCCACTATTCCTCAAACATGTCTCATGTTTTCCAACTTTTTACTTTTACTCATGCTGTTTCCCCTGGCAAATAAATGTACTTTTTGTTTTGATCTGTTTTCTAAGGCCCAACTCAAATTTTCTCTCTTATAGCAAACCTCTCTGCTCCACTCCAACTCATGGGCTAGTGAATGTTATCTGAACTCATAGCATTTGCTCCTTCTTCATTTCATTTATTTTTATTTCATTATAAGCCATTCCGTGTCTTAAAGCTAAGGCCACTTTAAAAGCCACTATGTCTTAAAGATATAGACATTGAAGACCAGGCAAGTTTTGAAAATCGAGCAGTAAGTAACGGACAAACCAGGATTCAAATTCTAATTCTTCTAGGAAAATGACCTTGAATGATTTACTTAATTTGGCATAAATGTGGTTTCCTAATCTATAAAAGTAATATAATATTATCTGACTCAGAGTTTTCTTTAGACAATTAAATGAGATGAGAATATTTCCTAAAGTGTAGTATACTTAAGATGGTACACGGCAAGTATTTTTAAAACATTCTTGTACTTTAATTTTAACTTAAATTAGAAAAAAAAACTGTAACTAGAATATAATACATCAATTCTCTTTTCAATTAGACTTTTAAAATTATTTCTGGTTTTTATTTTATTTTTTAATCTTATTAATATTATTCTATTTTCATTGTGTTATTTATATGTTACTTATGACTTATGGAAATTGAGCCTTAGTTTTGTTTATTCTGGTGATAATAAGTTCTCTTTTAAAATAAATTTATTTAAATAAAAAATATCAAATTAAATAAAAAAATAACCTAAGGAAACAACAATAGAGGTAGTATGTGTATAAGGCAAAAATGGATGAGGTTAAATAAATACTGAGATAGGATTATTAAGTACCTCAGAAGGCAAAATACTTTATGCATCTTAAAGACAAAATACTTTAATTTCATGTAAAGATGCTTAAGGTAAAGTAGCTGGCATAGAAGCTATACACCCAGCAAATCAGTCTCTCCTTTTTCTCTTTATTCAGCCATGAAGCATACAAGTTGGTGATGCTATTATGCTATTTTTCTTTTACTGTATATGTTCTTTAAGCTGGAGAGAGGTGGCAATTAATATTAGGAATATTTTCAGTAACACTATGTATAATTGACATTTGCACTGATGATTTCAGCAGCTGCTGTTTCTGCTTTATGTAGGTGGCAGGATGGAAAAGAAGTAGTTTGTATATTTTCATTAGTGGGTCTCATTTTTAAGGAAATGAAAGGAAGTTTATTTACGAATATGATTTTATATATTAAAATTTTTTAAAGATCTCCTCTATCTATCTATGGAAGGGAAGGAATTACAAAGTGAAAAAATCGATGCTGGTAGGCCACAAATCAACGTCTCATTGATTTACCTTTTGAAACGTTGTTTCTCAAAGCACTTTGAACCCTTCTTACAATGACTTTGATTTTTCTCTTATAGTATAAAGATGAGTATGAGGTAAAAACACAAGTAGAGGATAATAATAAATACTTAATGCATGTCTATATAGTGCTTTCTTTTCTTCTCCCAGGAGTATGAAGCGGTTTAATTCAAGTGATATGCTCATTCATTTGTTCATTCATTCAGCAAATAACTATTAAAATATTCAAATGTATTTATTGAGTGCCTGCCATGCGCAAAGGACTATGTACATCTCGGAGGATACAGCAAATAAAAAAGGCGTGGGAATTTTCTTGAATTGTTTACTGTCATTTAGGGGGAAACATTGAAGTTCAAAGTAATCACAAATAAATGTAATAAGAGCTAAACCTGAGATATAAACAAAGTGCAAAGGGAACATTAGTTTTAGTGCAATAACACAAACTGTCTCTGTCTGGAGAGATCAGGAAAGGTTTCATAGAGAATTATTGAGCCAAGTGTCAAAAAATATGTAAGGATTTGTCACATGTAGAATGACAGGGAGCAAGAAGTGAGGTGGAAAGATATGACCGCAGGCAGAGAAAATAGCAGGTACAAAGATATAGCATACAGAGTGTGTCAGGCAAACAGAAAATACTTTTGTGAAGATCCAAAAGATGATATGCAACACTACAACTTCATCAAAAATGACCCTTGGACTTAAAAGATCATTGTCTTACAGATCAATTCTTGGGTCATAATGTCATGGACTAATAGATTATTTGAGCTTAAGGGGAATTTAGAAATTGATTATGTAGACCAATACATAGTGGTAAGACAACTGGTAAAAATGAAATTAAAATGAAGAGTATTGACTCCCAAATTAGCACCCCACCTCCATGAATGGGAATAATTCTGTTGTTGAGATAGCTAGAATACTGGACTTTCAAACTGAATTATAATTGATAGAAAGTTCTCAAACCAAAGGGCTTAGGTTAGATGAGTGGTGTTTAAATGTCTGTATTTGTGGCATGCTTTGGCAAGCCGTATAAATTTGAAGAAATTGGATTGAATTCTCTGTTACAAAATTATTCAACTACCCATCCTTTAGCATTGTGTAGCTGTTTTGGGAAAACTATCTATGGTCTTGTTTTTGCATTGTTTTTTGTACTCACAAGTCAAAATTCTTGTATGTTCATTAGATACCCGTTCTTTCTTAGCTTCAGGCTTGATGTTCTTCTACTTTTCTCCTCATCTATATCCCCTCAGCTCTACATTCCTTTGGATAGTTATTGCCATATCAGTCTATAGCCTCAGTTGTAGCAAAATTTAATTGTAAGCATGTGAGCAAATCACAGCATGTGGATTCAGAACTACTAGATAAGTTCAGGATCCATTTGAGTTTTTCTTTTTACAAGAGATCTGCAAAATGAAGAGAGGCTCTGAGAAGATGCTCAAAAAAACAACTATTCAGAAAGCTTAAGAAAATATTTATTTGCTTCAGAAAAAAGACATTTGTGAAACTGAAAGTCTTTAAATTTATGAAAGATTTTTACAAGAGTTTGGAAACTGATTTTTTTCCTCCATTAATGGAATAAAAAAGAGGAAAGGAATTAAGCAGACTTCTGAACAGAGAGGATGATTATATACAAACATAAAGAGAGTTTTAAAAAGCATTCTCTGCTTCATCATAATAGTAAGCACACGTTTTCTGTCTAGACTATTGTGTTTTTTCTGTCTTCTCTGAAGATTAGAGAATGAATAAAAATAAAAACATTTTTATTGTACCCATACTGTGTGCCAGGTACTGCTCTAAATAGCTTACATGCATTATGTCATTTTATCCTTATCATCAACACAATGGCGTAGTTTCCATTATTATTCTATTTTACAGACTTGATGTTACTTGTCCAAGGTCACAAATGTGGTGGTGGTCTATCTCACTGCAAACTTTAGGTAATTAATTATTATATGGTTGTGACTTTTGAATAGCATTTTAATTGGGTGACTTCCTGGAATATCTTGCGTGAAACATATAACAATAAATCTTATATATACTATTGTCAAATGTGCCTATTAAACGCTTAAACCTCACGTGCAGGCCCATTAAATTTTCCAGTTTGTTTTTGGGTTAATTTAGAACCATGCCAGTTTGACTTGAGTTTGTATAAAATGATGGCCAGGGCAGTGATTTCTTGAGCTGACTATGGCATCCCAGGAGTATATGGGACTCAGTAAGAACCCTTGGGGTAAAAGTGTGGCGTTTTGATGCCCATGCAGGGCAAGACAGTTGACTTTAGGATCACCAAAGGAGGAGAAATGAAACTAAGACCCCTGCATAAAACTGAAAATTTAAAAGGGTTCTCATTTAATGAAAGGGCGCCTAAAAAACTTCATTCACTAGCCCAGGAAATCAATAAGTAAATGTGCCTTCATTATGAGTGGAAAAAGGAGGAAAAAAAGTAAATTTAACCCTTTTGCATGGGGGGAATAACACTAAGCCAATTATTAAACATGAAACTGCTCCTGGACTAGTGAAATCTCTCAGCCAATTATTAAACATGAAACTGCTCCTGGACTAGTGAAATCTCTCAGCAACTAGCAGAATGATGTGCAAAATTATTCTATAGCAACAGTTGCACAACTAAAGGTCCCTGGGACTCTCACAGGAAGTAGAATCTTACTAAAGAAGATCTTAGAATAAAAATGTACAACGGCATACAGAAACTACCCACCATGAGTAGAATCAGCAGAATTGGACTTCCAAGAAAGTTAATAAGACTATCAGATAAAGACTATAAATTTAAAACTAAAAATGTTTTAAATAAAAAACAGCATAGAGGAAGGAATAAAAATCATAAGAACAGAACACCATGATAAAAGACTGGGTGAATTTAAAAAAGAAATATATAGAATCGCTAGAAATTAAAAAAATGTATTTAATGATTCATTAAAAATAAACACTCTGTAGATAGGTAAAACAATAGATTTAAACTTAAGATAAATAGTAATTAGATCTGAGGATATAACCCTGAAAGCAGCACAAAGAAGGATGGAGAACAATAATATAGGAGATTTAGGAAGCAGCAAGATGAGTCAAATGAAATGGTTCATGAAAAATATAACAGAATTTTAAGAGAGAAGGAAGGAAAAGAAATATTAGAAGAGATAATGACTGATATTTTTGTATAATTAATCAGATTAAAGAACCATAATGAGTTCCAAGCAGAATTTTAGAAAAAAATATTGTATTGAAACTGTAGTTCAACAAAGACAAAGAAAAAAATCTTCAAACAAACCGTAGAAAAGAGACATATTTCTTAAATGGGACAATTTGATTGACAGCAGACATCTTATCATGAAAATAGATACCAGAAGATGGTATGAGATAATATCTTCAAAGTGCTGAGGGAAAATCATTGTCAATCTAGAAATCTCTATTTACCTATGCTATCATTCAAACTCTAAGGTGAATGTAGACAGTTCAGGAAAAATATTAAAAGATTGAGCATGTTTAACTGTCAGAGATTTTTGCAGAAACATCTATTAAAATATGTACATTGTAAAAAGAAAATTTAGGAGGGTTAGGAAGCTGAAAATAAATTGAGTTATTTCGAGTAACCTTTAATTGTAAAAAAATAAATAATGGTGATAATAATAATGACTAATTTGGTCAGGAATAGAACTACTACAACAAGATAGAACTAAAATACTATAAAATAATAACATGGAATATTGAGCATAGTATTAAAATGATTAATTGTATAACTTTATAAAAATTAATTTGAAAAAGATCAAATGAGAAAGATGATTATCCTTTCAGATATCAATATTTATTATAAAGCATAGTAATCAAGATAATGTGGTATTGGTAAATAAAAATAGAACAATCAAAAGAGAGCCCAGAAACAATTATATGCACACTCATATGACCTAGATATATGACTTAGGAGCATTACAAGTCAGTAAGGAAAAGGAATAACATTCTTATATATCAGCAAATACAAAAAAATTAAATAAATAAAGATAGACAACTGGCCATATGTATGGGGAAAACATAGATTCTTATCTCACATCATAAATAAAAAAAATTAGGGCTGGCCCCGTGGCTTAGCAGTTGAGTGCACGCGCTCCGCTGCTGGCGGCCCAGGTTCGGATCCTGGGCGCACACTGACGCACCACTTCTCCGGACATGCTGAGGCCGTGTCCCACATACAGCAACTAGAGGGATGTGCAACTATGACGTTCAACTATCTACTGGGGCTTTGGGGGGAAAAATAAATAAATAAAAATTTAAAAAATAAATTAATTAATTAAAAAATTAGAAACTTGTGAAAAGAAAAAGTTTGAATTGTTTAGAAGAAAATATAAGATAAAGTATATATGAACTTAGAATACGGAAAAATTTCATTTTTTCTTTTTGTTTTTTTGTGAGGAAGATCGGCCCTGAGCTAACATCTGCCAATCCTTCTCTTTTTGCTGAAGAAGACTGGCCCTGGCCTAACATCCATGCCCATCTTCCTCCACTTTATATGGGACACCGCCACAGCATGGCTTGACAAGCAGTGTGTTGGTGCGCACCCGGGATTCGAACTGGCGAACCCTGGGCTGCCGCAGCGGAGAGCATGCACTTAACCGCTTGTGCCGCTGGGCCGGACCCCAGGAAAAATTTCTTAAGATACAAAAATGTACACACATAAAGGAAGACTGATAAATTTCAGTACATTTAAATTTTTATGAGGACTGTATGATAAAACATAAATGAAGTTAAAGACAAGTCAGAGATTGGGAGCAGATATTTTCAGTGCATGCAATAAACAAAGAATTAGTGTCCAGGACACATAAAGTGCTTTTACAAATCAATAAAAAAAATATGGTCTAATTTAAAAATGGGCAAAGACTATAAATAGAAGGAAGTTCAAATAGCCAATAAACACATGAGAAGATGCTAAGTCTCACCAGTGATCAAGAAAATGTACATCAAAACTACAAGGAGCTAACACTATGCATTATGTTTGGAAAAAGTTAATAAGTCTGATTATACCGTGTCATCTAGAATATAGGACTCATATAAATTACTAATAATGTGAATTGGGGAGAAATTTGTAATCAAAGTTCAAGATGGACACATCCTATGATCCGCCAATTACATTTTGAAACATCTACTCTAGATAAAGTTGTATGTGCTTAAAGAGAGAGGTACAAAAGATTGAACATTATTTTGAGATGAATTTGAGGTGGGATAGGGTGGGGTGGGAAGATTTTGATTATATTATCAAGAGTTTATTTCTTTAAAATTAATTTCAATCAAATATGGCAAAGGGTTAACATTTATTAAATCTGACTGGTAGGTACATGAGTGAGTGTTATGTTACTTTCTTACATCTCTGGGTACCTAAATATATCATGATTAAACATTTATAAGAAAGAACATGTGAGATATTCAAACTTTGAAGAATCAGTTTTGATGATTTTGAGAACAGGAAAAAAGTGGTAGGTTTAGCCCATAATAATTAGTGTCAATGGGCTTAAGTATTACTTGTAGTGACTCAAACAGTTTTTCACATTTGTTCATGACTGGTTGTCTCTTTGGGGAAGAAATATATCTTTCTCCAACTGGGTCAGTTTGTACACATTGGTTTTAGTATACATGTAAAGTTATAGTGACCATTTTCCCTATTCCATACAGATAAAATATGTAGAGAGATTTAGCTATTCCTTTGCCTTTTTCTATACATTGGCACTAATTATTGCACATTTTCCAGCTAACATTTATTATTGGCTTTATATTATATAGACTCCAAAAAAGAATAATTTTCTTCCTGAGTTCCCACATTATTTTTCACACATCTGTTATAATGCCATTATACTTTGAAATTTATTTCTTGATACATCTGTGTCCCCAGCTATGTAGGACTCCTTGAGAGGAGGGATTATATCTTATTCATTTTGGGGTCCCTGGTGTTTGACATAAAGTAAATAATCAATACATTCTTGCAGAAAAGTATTGCTTACCTTTTTAATCATACCAGTAACAACATGAATATATTCTCATTGTAGAAGACTCAAACAATAAACAACATGAATATATTCTCATTGTAGAAGACTCAAACAATAAACAACTATATAGAACGAAATGTAACTGCTTTTATCTTCTCTTTCCGCTACTCTCTACAGAGATAACTAACATCAACATCTTGGCATTCCTATGACTTGAAGTTAAGTATTATGTTCACATTCTTTTAGTCATAAATTCTATGTAGTGTATATCTGACACCTGCTGTTTAATAATGGACTAATATCAGATGTTAACCAAAGGGCTATCACATATGCATATCAGATATGCAAACAAATCAAGCAAATATTTGAATGTTTATTGGTTTTATACATTAACTTTTTTAAGTCTTAAACATGTATTTTCTTCAGTGAATATTAAACAGCTAACCTGGATAGCTTTTCAAGCTACCAGATATTAGTTTCTAGAATTTAATGTTTACTCTGTTTTTATAATTATCTATGATATATTTAGAAGATTTTTAAAAGAAACTCGTTCATATGTTAGGCAGAAAATGTAGTTGTATAATACTTAATGGCTTGATTTAAACATTGCATTTTCCTTGAGAATTCAGAGGAGGCTCACACTGTGTGTGTGTTGAGGCATGAACCCAAAGCTGCTTAATAGGATTAATGTTGTGTCTCAAACTCAGCTGTACTGGTAGGCTTCTGTCATATGAGAGGTATTAAAAATGAAATTATAAAGGAGAAGGTCTGTCCAGGTACTAATGATATACAGATGGAAAGTGTCTGAAAACTTGTTTTCCTTACATGGTAGGGCTGCAAAAGTTATTTATCTCAATCCGCAGAGCAACGGTTAGAGCCTATTAGGATTTATTGTAGGCAGCTGCCACCTTTTTTTATAGGAGGCACATCTGCTCAGAGAGAACCCAGGGAAGATGGTTGTATAACTATGGCAATGTCTTTATCCCATTGACATGACAGTCATCTTTCAAAAAACTTTTACAACTGAAAATTTGTGGATATATTTCTATTGACTCTTCTAGTCTTTCAAAGTTTGTGGATTTTCCTACTTTGCTATAGACACATTCAACAAATATATTTTGAAAACCCACATTGTGCTAAGCATTCACATAACATGAACATGGGTCCTGACTACAAATGGTCTACTCCACACTGCCCTTTCTACCTCCAACTGCCTATTTAAGGAACAATAGTTATTACTGTTCTTTTTCAAGCTAAATCATAACTGCTAGGTCCAATTTATTTTCTTAAGAACTCAATCCTGTAAAAGTCTATAAAGCCTCTTGGTCAGCTGTGTGAAGAAGGTCCTTAAAGTTTCAAAATAAAATCAAAACCAACCAACAAAATGATCAAACATCAAAGATCTCTCCAAGCCCCAGTTTTAGTGACTTAGAAAATCTTAACTTATGAAGAAAGTGCAAAAATTATTTTATGATCCATCAGTCCCATCAGAGTAAATTAACATTCTTTGATGCCCCTGTGATATCAGTGGTTTGAAAGCTCAGCACTTTTTTCTCACTTCTTTATTGTCTGATTCTATCTTAAAATACTAAAACAGAAATTTCTACTCATTAATTTAGGGAGGGTTCCTTCCCCTCCCCTTTTTATCTACTTTATTTTGTTAACTGAATAGTTTTTTAACTACAACATGGCTTAGGCAAACTTGTATGCAGGGATAATGAATACCTTTAGCATCACAACAACATTACGGTAAGCTGTGGTCCCACTGAGTATCTCTTTGAAGACTAAGCAGGAGTTATCATTTATTTATTTGTTGGATTTCTGTGGCACTTTTCCTCTAAAGAGTACAGGGTGTGATGTGGAGAATTTTGCACAAGGATTGCCTAAGAGTGTCAAAAGGAAATTAAAGGAAAGAAGAGTTTGTAGGAAGTGAGAACACAGAGCAAAAGAAACAGCTAATGGCAGAACCAAACCCTGGGTGGCAGTTAGGCATGTTGAAGAAGATTGAGGGATCTGGGCTGCCCCAAGGGTGCCACTCTTGGCTTTTCACAACACTGAGTCATTTTACCAGAGCATATGTCCCTGATGAGCATTAGACATTTCTGTTAAATACTCACATGAAGAAACATAAACAGAATCATAGACTCATAGAGAAGGAAGGGACCTTAAAAATCACCTGCCAATTCTTTTAATTTACAGATGAGGTAAATCAAGCTCAGAAAGAACAAGGAAAGAAGTTAGAAGCAGAGCCAGAGTTAAAACCCAGATCACTCATATGTTGAACAAACATACATTGAATACATTGTGCTAAGCACTGTTCTAAGCACCAAGGGTACCTTAGTAAGTAACATGGACATGGGTCCTGACTACCATTGCCAATCCCACACCTCCAATTGCCTATGAGTATATCCAATATACTTTATAATCCAGCATTCAGTTGACTGAAGACCCAGCCCTCTTTGGGGGTGGACCTCATGTGACTTATACTGAGAGAAGGGAGTTCTTTTCCAAGTATCTGTAAGTGTGTTGCCATTCTTTGGTCCTTAGGTGCTCATAAGGCACTTCTGTCAGATCAGCTGAAAAACATTTACTGGATTGAGTCTCTTCTGTATGTCACGGGAAGGAAGGTATTCTGTGCCAAGATGAGCAGTTTGTTTTTGTCCTCTAGTAGGATGGGTAAAGGCTTAAACATTATATCTCCTTGGGGGAAACACTTGTCGCTTAAAACTGACTTCACCTTTAAAATGCCTCACATTATAGTCTAAGCCCTAATAAGATAATTAAAGTTGGAAGTACCTAGCGGTAGAATCAAATGTGAGAATTCTTCAAAGGAGCATAGTTTAAGAGTTGCCATAAATCTACCTTCCCAAAAGTGATATTACAGTCCTCCATTTAACACTAGATATCGCCACAAGAAAACTCTGGGGTTTAAAATATAAAAAGTAGTAGATTGTTCTATTTTAGTTTAAAGGTAGATTTAAGCCCCTCTCCATCCTCCACTCCTCATTCAGAAAACTTGTGCTTATAAAAGAGGCTCCTGTTGCTTTAGAGGTAGAAGCAATGAGTTTGAAAACTAAGGACCTTTATTCAGGCATTTGGGAGTCCACTTCATCCTGCTCCCTTTGTCCTTGTCCTGGGCCGGTTTCCAAAGAAATAAAGTGTCACTCTTGCAAGCTGTGGATAAGGCTGGCTAATGAGCAGACATATGACTTTCCTTGGACCAAAAGAAATTGGGGAGAGGGCAAGGGAGGGACATTTCTATTTCCAGCCCCCCTAACCGCTTGATATTCTCAGAGGGTCAGAGTAAGATTCAGGCTCCAGGGACACCTGTTTGTGCCCGAAGGACCAGGTCCGTGACGGCCCTGCCTCTCCCCGGTGCTGGCAGCTTCTGTATTGGCTGATTTACCTGCGAGGCTGTATGTGGATCTGTCTTTACGCGGCCACTGCCGCCAGCACGTATTGTCAAGACAGAGGCAAGCCGAGCGAGGAGTGCAACTGCCGGAGCCTAGAGCGGGAGGTGAGCTGCCTCCCGGACGAGTTGACTGCGGCTTCCCTTCCTCCTGACACGCACGGAGTTTGCTGGTGACGGTGCCGAAGAACTGCAGACAGATACTTAGCCCAGTGGTTGTGTGTGAGCTGGCTACGAAGGCAGTGCCCGCCTCACCCGGACCTCCTGCTGGCAGGATGTAAATATACCTGCAGGCTGGCCAAACAGGACTGCCTTTTCCCCCCAACCCCCTCCCTCCTCCCACCCTCTCCCTCAGCTAACCAGCATGAGAGGAGCTGAGAAAGCAACAGCCTGCGAGTGACAGCCCCAGCCTGATTCTGTTTGTCTCTGAGCGAGGTGGGAAGTCGATTGTGCAGCAGCTTCATTGTGAATTCCTTCCGCTGGCATCGCTATGTTTGCCTCTATCTGGTATGCCAAGAAGCTGGGTCGCAGGTTCGTGCACAACGCCAGGAAGGCAAAATCAGAAAAGGTAGGGAATGAGTGAGGATGAAGATTATCTTTACGATTTGCCAACTGCCTGCTCCGGACTGCTAGTCTGAGTCCAGACGCAGTCTTGATTAGCTTGGGACGAGAACCTGCCTCTCGCTGTGAATGTAGTCCATGGCACTTAGAGAAGGGGTAACTGTTGGAGCCTAGCTACTTAGGAGGGAGCGCTAAGGGTTAAGCAGGATCATTAGCTATTCAAAATATTTGGTGAGATCATCAATTGATAAAGTGTGTCTATAGAGACTTAATATTCCTTTAAATGACATAGGGTGAAAGCAATTGAGCAGCTGAAATTTTGCTTCTTCAGGGAGCTCTCTAGTCAACTTGTTGCTATGCTGCATTGTTTTTATTACTACAATCTTTGGTTCTGAAGGGGGCATTATAACGCCTTGAGCTTTTCTCAGTACTTCTGTCCTAGTGTGTGCCCTAGGAGCACATATTTGAGACTCTCAGTAACATTGACCAGACTCCACAGAGGTGCTTGATAGCTTTTCAAATCAACAAAGCCATCATTTCAAAAGTGTTTACGATGAGTAAGAATTATATTTATAATCAGATAGTCATGGCCACCTAGAGAATGGCTTTGTATTCCTTTTATTCAGCATGACTAGTTGTTTCTAGAGAACCTCTATGTAGATTTACCTCATTAGTTATCTTTCTCTAAGAAATTAAAATGGCCTGTAAGTCCTAAGATGCATTACAAGCTTGCATCTATAATTTGTCCTATGCTTTTAGAGGCACTGGTCAAATTGACATATTTAGGAAATAGGTATCTGATTGGATAGGTGGCAGGGACACTTCCAAAGGTAACAACATTTTGTGAAATTGAGATTTTCCATGTTACTTTGAGTATAGGATCTTTGGCCCAGTGTCCTTTCAGCCTTAAATCTACTCCTGTGAGATTGACCCAGAGATGGCTTTCCTGGCCTGTGGCACAGTCTTTCCTCTCAACTGTGAAGATTCCTTCACTTTAACTTGCTGTTTGTTCCTTCAGAGTGAGAATGTTGATAAAATGAACACGAATCCAGTGATAAACCAAGATATGATTGTTTGTAGTGCGAAAAGAGAAAACATCAATTGGAGTTCTGACTTTAGGGTTGTAGCCTTTTAGAATGTCCAGATCTGAGGATTGTAGAATGATAACAGACTTGTTATTTAATGGCATTTTGGATGGGGGAGAGGGAGGAGGGCAAGGTGGGGTAGAATTGATCCCTTTCCTATTCTATATGTCATAGGTAAAAAGACTGCAAACCTAATTGTCATGTGCCAGTACAATATATATTGAACAGTTGGGTTTTGGGGGGGTTGCTTTGTTTTGTTTTGTTTTGTTTGCTTCTTAAGTAATTTTGAAGAAAGAGACTTGTACGTGGGTCTTTTATGGGAGCAAATGTTTTGAAAAAGTGCCTTCTTCCTATGAAAATTGTAGGTTGTGTGGATGAGAGGACTGTCAGGGACCACAAACAGCTCTGAAATCCTCTGGGAGATAGAGCCTTATGCCAAATTAGTATGCAAAGGAAAGTTGAATCTACTAGTGATACTTAATGCAGTCTTGGGCATGAATGTGGAGAACAGCAGCTCTATGAAATTCAGTGTACATAACCTAAAAAGATGTTAATCCAATGAAGTAACACGGGTTTCTGCTTCTTGAGCGAGGAAAGAAGCTAGTAAGGGGCTTCCGATGTCTCTTCCTACATCTGTGATGGCTAACGCTTAGAACAAGCAAGAGGAAACCAAATGTGGGGTTAAGGATTTCAAATTCTTTCTTTGTCTTACTCAGAGAGTAAGAAAATCAGCATTGGAGAACTGAAGTTTTGATCTCTGAGTGATAAAGACTAGAGGAAAAATTTTTAACTCTCATGCGCTTGTGCTAACCAGAGGAGCTAGGAGCAGTTAATTTTGAGTACTGAATGATGATAACTTACATGAAAATAGCATCTTCATTCTTTTTTTCATGGAATTTGTATTCACAGAGTTCCTGGAATAAATTAAAAGGTGAGCTGCCTTGAACAATGAAGGCCCTCAGTCGATGCTTGGTGAATGGAAATAGTTTATTCTGTGTACCTATTTTTATCACACGGCTTATTTAAAACCAACTACATGAATTAATATTTTGTCTAACAAGTTCAGTAATATACTTTAACTGAGAAGACAGTTAACAAATGATACTGCAAGCTGGATAAATTCATATAAAGTATTACTATAACATCAGAGATCATATAACTGTAAACACAGATGGGGATATAAAGTGCTACTGACTATATGTTGTCATGCTTTATTATAAAATAGAGGAAGATGTATAAAGTAATATTATTATGACATTTTATTTAGAAAATGATCAGTATACTTTAATGTGAAAGAACTGTTGATAGATTCAGACCATGTTTTAGCATTTGGGGATATAAATCTGTATCATAGACAGTGATTGTGATTTTGTTTTAGTACCCTCTATAAATTTTGGCTTCTTTTTGCAATAAGTAGTGTTGTTCATTTCCTCCTATTCTAATAAAACAACCTGCACTCATCATAGCCCATCAGTCCTATTTTAGCATTCAAGTATGGTCTGGGAAGTATATTCCTCAAGGCTGGGGTTAATTGGAAAGCTAATTGGGAATGTGCAGGCCTAAATGCCATGCCTAAACATGCAGTGTGCTTTATTCATGGTTGCCTGGTCTACTGTTTCACCTCATCGAATGCCAATAGAATTAAATAGCAGCATGGAATGTAATAATAATAATAATTACAACAATAATAATATTAATGATAGTCCCTGTTCACACACATCATGCATCAGCTGCTTTATGCATAGAGTTTCATTTAATCCTCACAGCAATCCTATAAGGTGGAAATTCTTTTCCTTGATTCTTAGAGAGAAGAGTGGCTAGCCCAAGGTCACAGAGTTAGTAATAAATATCAGTGCTGGGATTTGAACCTGAGTTTACCCAGGCTATTTCAAAAATGACTCCTTGAGTCTCTAGAGTTCTCTTCCGTTCACCTATCATTTACCTGTCTTGTCTGAATAAGGTTAACCACTCCTTCTTATCTTGTCCCCCTCTTTTGATATTAGAATTCCAAAGTCATGAGGTTTGCAGAATCAAAGTTACTGATCGTGTAACTCAACCCCCTTATTGCAGATAAGACTATATCTAAGCTTTCTTGAACAGACTGTTGTCTGTCCTGTTATTAAAGACTTTACACTCTTTGTCCTTTTTAGTTAGATAAGTGAAGGAAGCTATTGTCTTGGCACCTATTATTCCTTTTAAATAGCTAGTAATTGTAATATCATAACCTAAACATTGGCATTTGGACTCATTGCTTGTCCTATAGAAACCAAAGGAGTCTTTCATTGAAAAGGACCTAAATGCTTGGCAGTTGTAGATGCAGTCTCTTTTTAGAGTAAATCGAAGATGTTTGGTGATTCATGTTGTCATTTTTCTAAGAAAAAAACAGTGAAAGGCTCATTGCTATTCTTTCATTAAAAAGATAGTTTGGGAGGCCGGCCCCGTGGCTTAGCAGTTGAGTGCACGCACTCCACTACTGGCGGCCCGGGTTCGGATCCCGGGCGTGCACTGACGCACTGCTTGTCCGGCCATGCTGAGGCCGTGTCCCACATACAGCAACTAGGAGGATGTGCAACAATGACATACAACTATCTTCTGGGGCCTTGGGGAGAAAAAGGGGAAAAAAGGAGGAGGATTGGCAATAGATGTTAGCTCAGGGCCCGTCTTCCTCAGCAAAAAGAGGAGGATTGGCACGGATGTTAGCTCAGGGCTGATCATCCTCACAAAAAAAAAAAAAAGATAAAAAGACAGTTTCTGCATACCAACAAATTCTGTGGACAAAATTATTTTAAATGTGATAATATGGAATCAAGACTGTCTGGCTGAAATAGAATACCTCCATTCAAATAATTATTCTTTCTTTTTTTTGACCCTTTGTGATTAATTCAGAAGTTAGTGTCTTACTTTTATGCCTTTTTGTCACATTTCAACTTAAATTGCTTAATTTAGTCAATCTCTAGATTGTATTACTCTAAAAGGGCAGCTGAAGAAGCTTTAAAATAAACTGAAATGCAATTTCTGGTGACATAATAATATGTAAGAGTATAAAACACTTGAAGTTGTGAACCTTCACTCCTGAGTCAGCATTGCTTCTTTTATTTGTTTTTGTTTTTATATTTATTTTTCTTTTAAACATACACCATGAAAAGTGGATGTGTGGTGCATTTAGAAAAGACTGGCATCAATATCTATCATCTAATAGACACAACTGTGGATGAGCTTGGCAGTGATATATAACTTACAAGTGATGTAACTGAGCGCAAATATCCTGACATGAGGCTATATTCACCTTGGAGAATTCCTTAAGAACCAACATACTGGTTCTACCCTTCTCCCTATCTAAACCAAACATATTAATTCAACATGAACTAAAATGAAGGATAATCTAGTAATGCATTTGCTGGCAGTATGGCCGACAAGAGATAATGATGTCCTAGGTGATCTTGGTATAGCATAAAGAGCATCGGGCACAAGGTGAGGACTTAGAGGGAAGGAATTAAATTAGTCCTGTTTTTGCCATCCAGCCTGAAGCCAATCATTTGTCTTCTCTAGGCCTCAGTTTTCTCATTTGTCAAATGGAAGTAACATCTGTGCTTCAGTCCCAACGTCCTCAGGATATAGTCCAAACCCCTTAACATGGTGTACAAGCTGATTGTGATATGGCCTCTGCTTTCCTCTCTGCCGTCACACGTTTTCCCTCTTCTATGGACACTCTAAATCCAGCATTCTGAACTGTTTTCAAATCCCTGAATGTCCCATGCTTTTTCTAGCTTCTAGTATTTTGTTTACCCTGTTTGGCTGACTAGCAAACCACAGCCTAGCTGTACCTTTCTATAATTGCACTTCAACCTTAGGTGACATTACCATCACTAGGAAATTTTCTCTGGCCCCTACAAGCCCAGGGTAGGTCTTCCATTGGCTCCCACAGCAGCTTGTACATCAGTTGTAATCATCTTTATTTCTCTGTATTCCTCATTAGAATGTGGATTCTCTGTAATGAAGGACTGTTCAATCCTTTTCACCATATTTCTAGGGCCTAAAAGAATGCCTGGAATATGGCTGTCTCTCATACCCTATTTCATTGACTCTAGGTTGTCATCAGTTGTAAAAGGCACCATTGTTTCACATATTACCAATAATAAAAAGATTGTCAATGGAACTATAATACATTGTCAATTGCAAGATGCTTCTTGATTTCAGAGATGTTAAAATGTGAAAAAAAAATTTATTTTTAGAATCATTGAACTGTAACATAGCTGAAAGGATGAATAATGAATGGGTTTATTTTAAGGATTAAATGAGTTAATATAAATAAAGTGTTTAAAGGTTATACTTGCTATCAAATAACTTTTATTTCTTTGCAAATCATAATAATAGTTTGTATAGAGAAATAGAATAGATAATCCTAAAATATGGCATAAATTTTGTCCTGTGCTGATCAAACTCAACTGACATTATATGTACTATTCTGGATTTAGGAAGGTAAATGAATAGAGAGAAGATGAAAAAGAAGGTTATAAAAGAAATGGATTAAATGCCATAATCAAATTGGAGTCATTTAGATTGCAGAAGAGAAAGCATAAGAAGCCTCCTGGCCTCTCGCTATATATTTATATGTCTAAACAACAGAAATGATAGTTAACTTTTATTGAATTCTTTCTATGAGCCAAGAACTGTGCTAATACAGGATCTAGTGGGATCCTTACTATTGTTACTAGTTTTTAGAGCAAAAACACATCATCAGTAGGTGGCTGAGATTAGACACCATGTCTGACTCTAGAGAACAAGCTCTTAACCAGTAAACAATACTATGGGGGCCGGCCCCATGGCCTAGTGGTTAAATTCCGTGCACTCCACTTCTGTGGCCCAGGTTCGGTTCCTGGGTGCAGACCTACACCACTGTTGGCGGCCATGCTATGGCAGCAACCCACGTACAAAATAGAGGAAGATTAGCAAAGATGTTAGCTCAGGGTGAATCTTTCTCAGCAAAAAACAAAAACAAAAACAATACTATGTATGGATGTGTGTGTATACATACACACAGAGTACTGTATATTATATAATATATACTGTGTAGTATGCGGTATATATGAGATATGTTTACAATTAGATAGATATCAAGTTTATTTTTCCCTATGAAAGATAAATTGAAAAAGTGAATTTAAATGTAAGATCTGAAATTTAGCTTAGGCATAAGAAGAAACATCGTGATGTTGAAGATTCTCTAATCCTTGGTGAATGATAGAATCTTCCTATGTCTATTTTTGACTCATGGCAGACTGAAAAGTAGCCTGACCTGGAGAGAGGGATGGACAGATTGTCCCCTCAGGTCCCTTCTTACAGACTTCTGAGTCTTTGAGAGCTCATCGGTCGTGAGCAGCAGCATGACTCAGCGTCTAGCTGTGGTGACAAAGAGGACAGGTGTTTGTCCATGCTGAATGCAGCCCTGCAGTTCCCCCTGACACCTGGCAGGTGAATCAAGTAGCAAAATGGACAGTAGTACGTGTTCTGAGGTCCAGCACTGCTGCCCACTCTGGCAAAAGCACAAGGCATAGCTGTTAGCAGGACAGGGAGGAAAAGGAAAGAATCGGAGAAATAGCTAAAATGAAGGTGGGGGAGAGTAGAGTGGAAAGGAAAATAGCGGGTCACAAAACCACTGTAACATTGTTATTAATAAACCTATTTATTGAGCAATTTATTCAAGCACTATGACATGCACTTTGCACGTATCAACTCACTTAATCTTCACTACAACCTTCTAAGGTAATTCTATTATTAGCCCCCATTTTATAGATGAACAAACTGAAGTATAAGGTGTTACATACTTTGCCTAAGATCGTAAGTAGTGGAGCTAACATGCAGGGCCAGATCTGGCTGAATCCAGAGCCTATCACCCTAACCACCCAGACCACGTGCTCTTTAAACCTTTCTTGGGTTGGGTGAGCCAGTGATGTGGAGAAAGGATAGACCAACACAACAGCCATCTTCTCGTCTACCTGTGCTTCATCTCTGTTGAGTAACTATGTAGCTAGAAATAAGACCTGATTTCTCACTGGGGGGTCCTCTAGGAACCAGATATCCAGATAGTCTACCTTCAGTCCAGTTTACAGAACTTTAGTTGCAAAATCGTTTTATTTTTTGTTTTTTGTCTTCAATATATCTTTAGAATGTTCTTTCTCTACCTGGTACCATTGAGTGGTATTACATTAAGGGATGAGGATGGAAGGGGAAGCTCTCTCATCCAGCAAGATCAGCTCAACTACGATGATCATTGTAGAGATAAATTTGATAATTAGATAATGTATACATCTTATTTGCATATGTATTATATTTATGGGGTTACTAGACAAAATACCTCACTTTAAATAATACCTTGTAGTATTTGCTGATAATTTCATCTGAGGTAGTCTTATTTCCCCAAATAAATTATTAAATTGTTAATTAAATTATTAAACTATTATAAATTCTGTCCCAGTCAGTTAGGACACCTAGCATGTAATAGGCCTAAATAAACCCCGGTTGAATAATTGACTGAGATGAAGGACTCTGAGCTGTATAAGAATAAATACTGCATTAGGGTTCAGTAGGCCTGTGTGTTACCAGGCTCTGATCCTACCTGTGCCACCTTGGCTAAGTCTCTTAATCTCTTTGGGCCTGTGTTCTTCATCTGCAACCAGATTCCTTCCAATTCTAGCATTCTTTGATTCTAATTCTGACTCATTATAGGACTGCAGAGTCCTTAAAGGAAGGGATTTGATCTCATTCATCTTTGTGCTCCCAGCACCTAGCACAATGCCTAGCACTAAGAAAAACTAAGAAAACTGATGTCAAATGAATATATGCAAAAGGCCTGGAAGGTGTTTAACCATTAGTAAGAAGAATGTAATGGAGAATCTACCTACTTTCAAAGTGGGAGCAAGATAAGAGATACTCAGAGGATTTTCTTTCTTTGCTGCCTTTTTCCTTTGAAGAAAGGGAGAATGTGAGGCATATTATAGCAGTGGGGTTGGAGGCTCCAGTTCCCTTCCTTTTCCACTCTCCATGCCACTAACACTGAAGTGAAACAAAGAGTAACCAGCAGAATACTAGACTTCTCTTCAACCGCCAATGATGATATGTCAAACTGTAAAATTTTCAGCTCCTTTATTCCAAATGCTAAAAGATTACAGGCTTATGTTTGAATGTGAAATGTTTATTTCTTCTATCTTCTCAATCTGAAAATTCTAGTTATGTAGAGAATCCCCATCCCACCTGCTATGGACTGAATTCTGTCCCCCCCTCAAATTCATATATTGAAGCCCTAACTCCCAATATGATTGTATGTGGAGAGGTAGAGATAAGGCTTTTGGGAGATAATGAAGTTTAAATGAGATCATAATAGTGAGATCCTAATCTGGTAGGATTAATGGCCTTATAAGAAGAGGAAGAGGGGTCTCTCTCTGCCTTGTGAGGACACAGTAAGAAGATAGCCATCTGCAAGCCAGGAAGACAGCTCTCACCAGAAACAGAACTCTGCCAGAACTTTGATCTTGGACTTCCCATCCTCCAGAACTGTGAGGAAATAGATTTTTGTTGTTTAAGCCACCCAATCTATGGTATTTTGTTTTGGCAGCCCAAGCAGACTAATACACCATGATGCCATGATGGCCATGTATAGTGATGTCCAGTGAGGAGTGATTTTTCTAATGCCAAGGGCCAGGGTATCATTACTAGGGAGAAATATGTAACTAGTTGAGTGTTCTTTTTTATCCAATGCATGTAAGTTCTAATAGACACACAACTTCTGCAGGGTTAACATCATCTACTCTTGTGAAGGAGGTAGGAAAGGTTATTAAAATTGGTAATATAATAAGAAAAGCGGGAAGAAGTAGAAGATAAAGAGAAGGAATGAGCTGCTTTTGGAGGATCACTGTGCTTGTCTTCATATTCTTGATCTAACCAGAGCAAGAGATGTGAATACTAACTGTTCAGTCAGCAGATTTGAGAAAATAAGAAAATAAAATAAAGCTCATCGAATACTATTCTTCCCTTCCACACTAGGTCCCCCTAATTATTTTTTTTTCTTTTATTTATTTTTTCCCCCAAAGCCCCAGTAGATAGTTGTATGTCATAGTTGAACAGCCTTCTAGTTGCTGTATGTGGGACGCGGCCTCAGCATGGCCGGAGAAGTGGTGCATCGGGGATCCGAACCCGGGCCCCCAGCAGCGGAGTGCGCGCGCTTAACCACTAAGCCACAGGGCCGGCCCCTAGGTCCCCCTAATTTATAAACAGAGCTGGTTTGCTTCCCATACCATCCACTCCACAGTTCCTCAATATTAACTGTGGGAGAGGGTTTTTACTATGAGGAGGGCTTCTGATTTTTCACCAGAGTTTGCAGAAAGGTATGATGAAATGAACACTGTCTGAGGTAGGAAGTCAGTGTCCATGGTGTTCACTCCCATAGCAGTATTGAACTATGTCATTTGACATGATAAATTTTGGTGATTCCCTAGCATAGGAAGAGTAGAAACTGATGTGCTGTGGGAGAGGAAAAAGTATGTGGGAGTCGAGGGAGTCAGAGTGGGGTGGTGCTTGGGAAGGTATAAGAGAATAAGAAAAATAAATATTTTTTTTTCTCATTCTCTGAACTCTATTCTGAGTCTAGGATTTATTTTTCTTTAATTGTTTCCTATGCTCCTTGGATAGGTTGTTTGTCACCTTTATTGACCCTTTTCCTTCATACGTTTTGTGAATCCTCTTCTTGGCACACCCAAGAGCAACAGTATGGCAATGCAAGACTACAGACTCGAGTTCAAATTTAACTCAACATCTTACTGGTTGGGTGACCTTGAGCAAATAATTGCATCTTCTTAATTATTAGTGTTCTCGTACATTAAAAATGGTGATAACCATCCTTGCATGGCTTTTTGATTCAATTAAAAACTGTATGTAAAGTATCTGGTCCTTTGTAAGACACTTAATATTTTTCTTCCTTCCTTCTTTCCTTTGTTCCTCCTTCCCTCCCTCTCTCCTTTTTCCCTTCCATTCGTTTTAATACTCTGCCTAGTTCCAGAAAGGATGCAAAGCAGCTTTTGATAGCTTCGTTAACGATTCCTCTTACTCTACTACTCCCTTGGGCTTCAGAATGGACTTGCCCTCCCATACTGGTTTTATAGAGTAAGGAGATGTGTAATTATGTCTGCCACTGGTTAGAGGAGAAAAAATTACTGAGCAGAACATCTTAACCCTTAAAACACCTAAAACTTAAAAAACAAGTGAAAATTGTCAGTAGGCTGACTATGAGGAAATTCTAGGTTTTTATTTCCTTTTTAATAAATAAATCCTAGATCATCCTTATAAAAATCTCCCCCTGCCCCACTGCCTTTCCCATACCTCCCGTCTCTCAAAACACACCATGCAGTTTTTAAGAGAGAGTGATTCTCTATGTTTTGTGACTGTCAGTCAAGGCACATTACCTCTCATTTGAAGTGAAGTCCTATGTGCTGAGTGACTCAAGGTGCTCATCTCCCAGCTAGTGGATGCCTTGCGTTATCTTTGTAGCTTTTTTTCAAGTCTTGGAAAAAGGAAAGGGAGAGCTCCATGTAATGTTACATTGAATATCAGACCTTGAAAAACTTTTTCTTTCATAAATGATAATAATAACATTAATGAACACTTATTGAGTCCTTACTGTGGACCAGTCAATATTCTAAGATTTTATATGTTCTAACTCAACTAATCATCATGATGATCCTATGAGCTAAATACTATTATACCCACATTTTTTACAGATGAGGCACAGAAAGGTTAATTAATGTGCCCAGAGACACACAATTAGCATGTTCTAGAGCCAGGATTTAAACCCAGGCAACCTGGATCTGAGCCCACATTCTCAACCATGGTGCTGTGTTCTTTCCCACATCTTTCAGATGACCAAACTGAGTCTCCAGGAAACATGAGGTTTCAGAAGTTTCCTGCTCAATGTTAGTTGTTGGCAAACTTTTGGGATTTGAACTCAGATCTTTGGAATGCCAGTGTTTCCTTTCTTCTGGCAGGAGCTTTAGTGGCTCCATACGCCATTCACCGCGAGATAGATGCCACTACATTTATTTCTCCTGATCAAATCTCAAGGAGTTTCAAGCACTAGTTAGCGATAAACAGCAGCTGATGGATTCCTTCCATTTCACCAAAAGTATTATTGGTTGTATTCATATTATTGGATGGTGGTATTAATAACCTATCATGATATTTTTCAGTAAATAATTGATCCAAATTCATTGTGACTTCTGAGCCCTGTTTCCGTTAAAAAAAAAGTCATTCAACAGGATGGCATTTGAAAACAATTCCACACCAGTGGTTGCATTAATTGCTACTTTGGATGTTCCTGCTGTGAATTGAATGGAGCCACTTTGGATCTATTTCTTAGAAATAACCATCTTTATTACCTCTGCTCTAGGTTGCACAGTTTTGAGATTTTTAGAGGCAAATTTCTTCACTAATCTGTTTTTATTTTCTGTTTTCATTCCATAAATAATCCTTTTCATTGTCATCACCATTTTTAATGTTCTCAGATTTAATTTATGGAGGGTATGGGATATTATAGGATGTTTTTGCCTCTTGCTCTCTCAGCATATAACATTGTATTAACTCCCCAAGTGTAACATTTTGAATATCATGTTTAATTCAAATATGATACATTATTTTATTAAAGTTGTTTTTTTCCCCTTACACATCTCTAGAATTTGCAAGAGCTTTATGGAAATGGCGTATATGATACACACGTAAGAATTTCTTTTAGTATCAGTCATTTCTCTAGTATTTTGAGAAAAACAGGATGAAATGTAGCATAATGAAATGGTGCTTGTTGGCAGTTATGAACTACATTATGCCTTTTAGAAAACAAATTTAAATACATTTTAGAGTAATTTATGCTTTTTGTTTCCCAGTTTCTTACAATTCACCTATCTGGTTGTCCTATGACTTTCAGTCATATGTTTTCCTTGTTTCCAGGTTGACCCCAGGCTGGCCCCAGGAAAATAAAATTCAAGTGAATGAGTTATCTGTGGCCTTTTAAGTAAATTAACAATTCAACACCTATTTGCCCTTTGGTATTGAACAAAGACTTACTTGCACACTACTACTACTAATACTATGCTGGGATTTATGAAAGATGCAGAAATGATCAAGCCTATGCTGAGGAAGTTCAGGTATAGATTAGGAAAGAAAGAAACATATACTATTAAAGCCAACTCTTAGATGTGCTTTAGCAGGATAAATAACACTTTTTTTCTTCTGCCGTGCCTGACCCTCTGTGCTTTTTTGCTGAATCTTAGCATTCCAGAGCTGTGGGATCATGCCTGATTGCAAACCACCTGGCATATCTCTCATTCACAGAGCCTCATTCTCCAAGATTAGTTCAAAACGTACCTGGTCTGATTTTCTTATTTTTTATACTTCTGTTAAGACATATCAAGACAGAAGAGTGGAGTATTTAAGAATATGATTTCTGAAGCCACACTTCCTGGATTCAAATCCCGGCGCTGCCACTTACTAGCTGTGCGACTTTGAGCAGGTTACTTAGACTTTCTGTGCTTCAGTTTCCTCATCTATAAAGTGAGAATAATAGTACCTCTCTTATAGGATTGTTAAGAGGGCTGAGTGAGGAAATATTTATGATATAACAGGCATTATCTAAGTGCTTTTCAATAAGTACAATGAGATCATTTAAGGGAAAGATATTTTGGGGTGAGTACAGTTCTGTGGAACCTCTCAAATGAGCAGCCAGTTCTTCATCTCATACTCTGACTCTGATTTTGAGTTACAGTGGGACTACTTTGAACTGCTTCATAATTATGTGCTCTATAACATCGGCAGGCATGGATGGGCAAGCAAACCTCTGCCCCAATACAACAACCCTGAGCTTTACTGAGGAGTGCTTTTGGAAAGTGACTCTGATCTGCAGCCCTGATTTAAGCAGTTGATCTCACCAGAGATGCTAGAATTACTGCCATTTGGTGGCTGAGTCATTAATTTGAAAAGCATCTACCCAAGAGTGTCTGCTTTGATATCTACCCAAGAGAACATCCTCTGAGAAGGTAGGGCAAGGGCCTCTAATTAGTATAATGAACTTCTGTCTTCCCAAAGCACCAGCTCTGCTTTTGGAAAGGAATCAATATCTATCATCACTATTTGTGGCTCAGTGATATATATACTTCCACGTGTTTCTCTGCTCTTAGGGACTGTTCAATGGATGTGAGAACATTCAGATAGCAGAAGATGGCTTACTTTTACATTTCTAATTAACATTCTATGTTCTAGAATTTATATTGCCTCTTTTTCCATATCATATCTAATTGTAATTTATACAGTTTCATTACTGGTTGAGCAAACAGCATGTCTTCCTCAAATAGGCCTATTTTCTTTAAAGAAACTAGACAATAATTGACAGAAAAAAACCTCAACAATCCATAAATTTATTCATTTGATAGGTGCCTTATAATATACCAGGAAGCTGGGATGTGATGGTGAACATGGCCTATCCAGTACTCAAGGAATACATTGTGTAGTGGATGAGGGAGACAATAATCAAACCTTAATATAGTCTATTTTTCTTGTGATAAAATATACATAACATAAAATTTACCATTTTAACCACATTTAAGTTTACAATTAGTGGCATTAAGTACATTTACAATGCTGTAAAACCATCACCACTATCCATTTCTAGAACTTTTCATCATCCCATCAGAAACTCTATACTCATCTGTGTATAGTCTTAATGTAAAAACTTTCAGACTTTCCCCATTTGACCTACCTAAAAAGTCTACTGATTAATTTACAATAGTTCCATCTACTTATTAAAGCTATTCTAACAAAGCTTTAGAAATACTTACAAATTCCTGAACTTCCATTATTTCTTTGATAAAATTTTATAATATCCGAAGTAATGATGTTAAGCATTTTGTTGCAAGTAATGCAATTCAATTTTAGCTGAGTACCTTTAGCTTTACTAAGATTAGTAATTAAATATTGAGTTGTGTAGTAAATTGACTATGCCCCGTGATCATTGGAAAGTGGGTACTCCATTTACTGCAGCATAAATGTTTTACAAGGTATTGTAATGTAACTAGTAAATTAATAATGACAATTTAGGTTTCAGCTAATTAAACTCTTCCTTAGCATTTATTAATTCGAAGGTCTGAAGTAAAACAACTTTGACAGTGATAATAACAGTTGCAGTGGTTTAGCTGCACCAACCAAGGATAAAATTGGAAAAACAGATTATGTATAAGTAGTTATGAAGATAAAAAGTCAGTTTCCAACTGTTTAAATATTCATTAAGGAGAGAGACTTTGTCGTCAACTTCATACCTTTATTCAGTCAAAACACTTTTAACGAGAATTGACACAACTGTGATAGCAAGCAATCAATCAAATAAATTTTAAAGAGCATCATGAATGTGCCCAGAACTGAGCTAGGCTATCGAAATAGCATAATCAAACACAAATAACCCAGTTCACAATCATAGATTATTATAGATAGAAGCTATTATACTAATATCATGTAATAATAGATGATTATTACAGGTAATATATAAGAAAACCTTTTTGCAGATGAAGAAATTGAGGCCCAGAAATATTTGGCTTCATATATCCAATATTTGGCTTCATACAGTTAGCTCAATCATAACCTAGGTCTTTATTTTATTTCATATAGTGGAAACTACATGTAAGGAAAATGTGAAACCATGTCAAGGAAGATAGGGCTGTGTATAGTCGCTCAATCTTTAGTTTATTTGCAAAAACACTGTGGTTTGGTTGAGGAAGCATCAGCTTTAGAGTCTGAAAGACCTGCACTTGAGTCAGCATTGCCTTTTACTGGCTGGCAAAGTTATTTAACTTCTGAGCTCTAAGGCTCAGTTTTTCCGTCTGTAAAATAGGGATAAAAGTGTAAATTGCCAGTGTAGTAGTGCTGTAGACAGTAGGTCTTCGAAAATTAATTGATTCATTCACTCAAATCAATAGTAATTGGAATTCCTATTATATGTGTAATATATTCTCAGTTAAGGATATAAAAATAAAATGGACATAATATACCCAGGCATCCCCCCCCAACTTCTCTGAAGAGTTCAGGCCAGTAAGGGAGAGAGCTATGTAAGTAGACTACCATATAGCAGGACAATTCAATTTTATTCATCAAAGTTGCGCAGTAATAGAAGTACTGTAGACTCAACTCAATTTGAAGGTATAAAGGGAGAGGTAGAGAGGAATGGGTGGAGCCAGAGGAGGCCTCAGAGGGAGGATGATGCTTGGGAAGAGTCTAACAGGACGAGAGGAGTTTGCTAAGCAGATGGGGTGAGAGAGGTCGTTCTGAGCAGAGAAAACAGCTTGAGCAAAGCACAGATTCCTCAAAGAGCATCACCTTTTCATGGAACAGCAGGAGGTTCATCATGGCCTGAGCACAGAGTGCACATGGGGGAGTGGGGAGAAGTGACTTTGGAAAGGTCGGATAGGGCCAGCTGGTGAAAGACTTGGTTTGCCATCTAAGAAGTTAGAATTTTATTTGATGAGAGATGAAGCACCAGTGTCACTGAACGGTTTTAAGCAGTGAGGGAGGGAGAGGGAGGGGTATGGAGTTGGATATGATCAGATTCAGATTTTAGTAAAACTCATCTAGTGGTGGTACGGAGAGCATATTAGAGATGAGCGAGAGTAGAAGCAAGGAGACACTTCAGGAGACTTTTACACTATTCTCAAATTTTGGTGTGCATCAAAATCACCTGGAGGTTTTGTTAAAACACAGATTGCTGAGCTCTACTCTCAGAGTTTTAGATTCAGTAGGTCTGGAATGAGGAACAAGAATTTGCATTCTTAAGTTTTCAGGAGCTGCTGCTCCTGGACCCTATTTTGAGAATCACTGCCATAAAAAATGATAAAGGGCTAACCAGGGCCTGTGCTGAGGCAGTGAAATAGAGGTGGTGAATGTAATCCCACGGTAAGGGCCTCATTGATTAGAAGCACCCTTATGTTATATTTTTGCCTGCTGAGATTTGCTTGGATAGTATTTCTATGCCAGAGACATTTGATAATTCTGGAGGATATTAGGTGAAACAAAGCGCACCAGCTGTTGCCTACCGGCGTCAGAGTGAGTGGAAGGGACCTGTGGCCCTCAGTCAATGTTAATGCAGGAAACCGCCCTGGGAATTTCCTAATTCAAGTTCCTTTGTTGGGGTGGTGGTTGTTAAATGAAGAGGTCAATTCCTATTGTAGAGAAGAGAGAGACTTGCCCCCAGTCACAGGGCTGGTTATCTAAGGAGATTGGTTTCTGATGTGAGGCACCGATCCAGAGTTCGGATCTGTCCACATTGCCTGTGCTTTCAGCTGTATTATGGTGAAAGAAAAACAAATCTGGCTGCTCCTTAATTGTTTCACCATTTCCATTTTTTTTTTTTTTAAGTAAGCATATACTTTACTAAGAAGGTATACAAGATCATTTTCTTTTGGTTGGACGAGATTTTTCTCCTGTTTTTGTTTATTTGGTGCTGATGTTTGTTTTTAAGATGAACATGGTCTCTCTATTTTTTATTGTAACGAAGGTTTCTCTTTCCTGTAGTCCTATTGTTGTTCTAGTGGAATGGGCTTCATCTGCTGAGTGTAGGAAAAAGGTTTTAATTGACATAATTAACTCTAGGGTGGTTACCTCGACTTTAAAAGAGGCAGTAGATTCTTCCAGAATGTGAGGGTATTGCCTGATAGAGCCAAGTAAGCTGTGTGTAATAATGAAGGTGGTTTGGGAAGGATTTTGTGTTCTTAATTAGCAACGAGATGAGGTAGCCTTCCGTCGGCAGGAGGCTCAGGACACAGGCCTGTAATTGCAATAAGTATAATGGGATTACCTCACACTTGAGAGACTGCTCTCACTAATGGGGGCACGGAGCCTTCCCTACAAACCTGCGCTAGTGCGAGGTGGGGGGTGTTGTAGTGGGATGTTTCAGAAAGAGAATTTATTGTGTAATTTGGAGTATTTTTTCTTCCTCCTTTTTTGTATGTGTGTGGTGTATGTGTGTGTGTGTGTGTCCATAGTGGAGAGGAGCATAAAAATATTTGCGTCTCTCAATTATTGTGCTTCCAATGGCAGGGCTTTTGAGGGTTGTCTTGTATATGAGACAGAATGTTTAAGATGCTCTAAATGATGTCTGGAATAAATATATTGTACTTCTGTAACCGCTTGGTGTGATTGCCTAATATTGCAGCTCATAAATGTTTACTAAGATAAAATATTATTACGTTAGTCAGTGTAAATTTCTCCCAGGTATAGGGATAGATATTGAGCAGATATTATTAAATGCAATGAGTGTTTTGAAAGCATATGTAGAACTTCGAACACATTTTAATTTCAAAGAGCAGGTTTGAGTTAATTAAGCACTGGGGACTTTATGTGAGCCATCAAATTATGTAACCTCTCTCTCTCTCTCTCTCTCTCTCTGCCTCTGTCTCCCTGCCCCTTCCCTCTCTTTTCTCTCTGTCTCTTTTGTTCTTTATCATCCATTCACAAAACTTTGAATATGGGTTTACCAAGTAATATGTAAGGCACTGTAAGTGTACCAGGACTGATAAGACAGAAATTTTGCCCTCAAGGAGTTTAAACTTTAATGTAAGAGGCAGGCAAGTCACTATTCAACCATAAAGTAGTTTGTATCTCCAAATAGCAACCAAGACTTTTGGATGCACCAAAGAGGGAGCAAATAAGTCTAGCCTGGGAATAGAGAACACTTCATGGAGAATATTGAAAACGAAGTGGTCATAACGAGCAAGAAAGTTTTTGATAGGCAGAGGAGGGTGGGAGAGAATTCAAGGGTGAGAAAACAGGGAAAACAAAGGGGCAAGAGCATTTTAGGGAAACTCGGTGCATTTATTTTAGCTGGAGAATAAGGTATAAGCAGAGGATACTAAGAGTTACATCTGGAGAGGAAGAGTTGGGCTAGATTGGGGAGACCCTTGCATGTATGGTAAGGAGCTGGAATGTGATTTCATAAATAGAAGGTAGACATGAATTGGTAGAAAATTCAAAAACCACTTGGACAAGACAATACAATGTAACAGTGATTAAAAGCACAGACTCCATCAAAGTTTCAAACTCAGGCTTTTGTTTATTGTTGAATTTTGAGGAAGTCATTGTCTCTGTGCCTCAGTTCCCTCATCTCTCAATAATGATACCTCCTTCATGCTATCGTTATAAGAACTAAATTAATTGGTGTATGTAAAGCCTTAATATAGCACCAGCTATTATTCTGAACTAGTATTGCTGTTTTTCTTTTTCTCTTCCTTTCCTTTGTCACTTAAGCTAAAAGAACTTTATCCCCTATTTGTTCATAGAAAAAGACTAGAAAATAAGAGACATTTTATTTAGAGTCTTTTGAGCCTTACTATGTGCTAGGACTTACGGAAAACACTGGTTACATAAAGATGAATAAGAGCGCAACATGTAAATAAGGAATTATACTACCACATGGTAATGCCGTAATGCAAACTCTTTATAAAGTGCTTTTGGAGCATGAACCAATCAATACACTCTAAGAGCTTATGTTCAAAGGACACATTCCCATTGCCTTTTGATGTAGTTACAAGAAACTTGAATGTAGAGTTTGGCCCTTAACTCAGCATGTTAATGGACAACAAGGAATTTATATTGTGTGTAAACCCAGGGTATAAATCAGAGTTGAGTGATACCCTAAGTGTGTAAGTGGCATGAGGGCTAGGAAAATAAGAAGTCCATCCCCAAATGATACAGGGTGAAAAAACAATTCAATTTTATGAATTTCTTCTAGGAAGCTTCTTGGAGAAGGTGGGATTCTAGTGCTGTTTAAAATCCTGGAAAATAATATATTGACAGATAAGGTGGGAAAAATGTGTGTTATGACCTTATGAATTCTGGCACTGTTTTGAAGAAAGCAAAAGGAGCCAATGAGAAGTGAAGAGATGAGAGGAGACTGTGAGATAGTATCCCAAAGAAAGCCTAAAAAGGCAAGGTGGGCGGAGAAGTTGAGCATGGGTGGGGTTGTGATGTGTGTGTGTTACCCTAGTGAATGGCTTCAGACTCAGAGAAAGTAATAGAAAGTCTAGATTTTCAAACTGACCTGGAAGGCAAATAAATGATTGTCCTGGGGAGGACAGGAAGTGCTGATGATGGACTGTCTATGGTAAGGAGAAGGCTGTGGTAGTTTGGGGAGGAGAGAGACTTTAGTACAAGGGAAAAAGGCAAGGACACTAGCATGTGTTGAGCACTAACCCTGTATCAGGCATGATGCTAGATACTGCTTATGTTTTGTCTCGTTTCATCCTCACATTAATTCTGTGGGGCAGATATATTTATCCCTATTTTACAGGTGGGGAAACTGAGGTTCAGATAAAACAACTCTCTGAAGATCACACAGTCAATAAATGTGAATTAAGAAACCCAAGCAAAGTAGTCACCATCAGAAAGTTTAAGTTCAGTATTTCCACTAAACCCTACCATATCCTTATCTATATCCATCCTTTCATTCAATAATTAATCACTGAGCCCTTGCTTTGGGCAAGACACTGTGTCACTGTACTTACATTCTTGCTCTGTACCTACTAACTGTCTAATCTTGGAAGAGCCACTTTTCTGTGACAATTTTCCTGTTAAATAGGCTTTTGTGAGGATTAAATGCTGTAATATTTGCAAAGATGCCAGCTATGACACACAGTGACCGCTCAATCAGCATTGGTTGAATCCAAATTTATATTTCAATAATTACCAGGTAATTACAAACTATTATTATCTATTCTCCAAGGAAACACAAAGATCAATATTTGTCATCATTTTATCAGTTTCTTTCAGTTACTTCTAATCATGTGAAATACTGTAATGATGATGAAGATGATATTGATGATAATATTAGTAATAATAACAGCAAACTTTTATTGAGTACATACCCTGTGCCAAGACCTGTGTTAAGATAATGCTTAAATTATTTCATTTAATCCTCAGCAAAAGCACATGAGTTAGAACTATTCCTATAGCTTATTTTATGTGTATGGAAACTCAGGCTTCAAAAGGTTAAGTGACTTTGCTAAGATCACACGGCAATAAGTGGCAGACTAGGATCTTAAATCCCAGCGTGTCTTACCACAAACCACATGCTCTTAATCAGCAGCTAATACTACCTTCCTATTTAACAGAATGTGTTTTTAGAGTCAGAGTTGTCAGTAATTCAGGCCACCCTTTCTCTCAGTTAGTCTGAATTAGCAAACTTTCACTGTAATTCATTCTCTTTACAGCTGATCACTTCTGTTGTAAATGCCTTTACGTAAAGGAGACAGTGCCATTCTCTTCCTTAAGTGAAAAAAGAAAAGAAAAAAAGTGGTTTTACTGCATATCCATAGACATCCCACAGCACACATCTACTGAAACATTGATTTGTTTGGACAGAAAATGTTAGATTCAATTTCTTCTTGGTTGGGGAACATTTTTCTTAACAGCATTGAATGTTAGTCTTTCTCTCCCTCTCTCTCTTGCTAAGCTACCCAGGAGCAAGGATTGTGGGGTTGATTTTCGACATGTATCTTGGAGAGACTAAAACAGACCAAAGAGGACTGAAATGAGATCAAAAAAGAGAGGATATTGGTGTCAAGGCTGGGGCATAAAGTGGAGAAGGGGGTTGGATGAAGCTTTTGATGTTTTAAGTTCTACATATTTAGAATTTGAGATTCAAAAGGAAAAGGGAAAGAAATGGGAGGGGGTCAATGATTAGTTTTTAGAAATCCAGAACAGTCATTAAAATTTTTAGAGAAGGAGGAGGAAAAAAATAACAACAATAACAGCTAACATTTATTGATAGCTTATGATGTGTTGCCCCCTGAGCAAAGCATTCAACATGTCATTAACTCATTTGATCCTCTCCATACATGTGTGAAGTAGGTACTATGATCACTGCTTTATTAATGGGAAACTGAGTTTTGGAGCAATGAAATAACCTGAAAAAAGTCACACAACTGGTAGAACCAGAATGAAGCCCATTTCTGTCTGGCCCTAGTGTTTTGTCCACTGACTACTATCTTGACCATAAGACGACAGAGTGAGTCAAACCTCAAGGTCCAGAAGCAGCTCCTCTGCGTCACTGGCCTGGACCACACCTGCTCCAAATCCCACCTTGAGATCATGGATCCTAATTTTCAGACTTGTGACAACATTAATAATGTTGCACCCGTGCATTCATTAATAATGACGGAACTCGGCCTTCAGAGTTTGGCCGTTGTTTCACCAAGCTGCATGATCTTCAGCCGCACTTTCCTGATGCTTATTGTCTTTATCTATAAAATGGGGAAATATAACGTGAAGATTATATAAGATGAATGCAAAACTTTTACATAGTGCCTTGTACTTGATTAGTATTCATAACAGCATATAAAATATGATAATATTAATAATATCATGTTTTTAGCACAATTCCTGGCTTCCAGAAGGTGCTCAAAAAATGGTATCTACAGGTTTTACATTGTGATCCTTATCAGCCTCTGACTCTGGGAAATTAAAAGGCACATGCAATGACATCCATAGTTCCACCCAAAGAGGTAAGTCATCTGTCCTTACTGATAATAATCACCTTTCCAAGACAAGTTCTAGTATGTGACAATGCTACAGTAAAGCTTCTTAGAATAACATCTTTATTAAATAAAAGCTGTATGCCTTTAGGAAGATAGTAATGCACATTGTATAATCTTCTGCTTTGCATATTGAAATCCAGCTACTAGACCTTGTGAAAGGAATTCAGAGGCATCTTAAAGTGGAGGATGACCTTCGCATTTTCATAAAATAAATGATTAATGTGGGGACCATTAATTCCACCCATACTCTATTCCCCAAACAGCTTTATTCATCCTTAAAAAGGCCTTTCACTTTCAAGGATAAATGATACATGTTTTTAATACAATTATGAACAATCAGATATGTAATTTATATTTGTTATGCATAATAAAATACATAATTAAACATCACATCATAATTAATCAATAATTAATCATAATTAATCAATTAATCAATTAAAACCTGGAAGTGGCAAGAAGCTACCCCCCAGCAGCATCCTGAGTTGGGGAGATTATTTATAAATAGTCTCTGAGTCTTAGGACTGATTTTATTCCTGTTCCATTTTCTCCAAGTGTCATTGGATAGGTCAGTCTTGATTATATACTGCATTTGGATATGTGCTGTAAGCAGAGTAATCAAAGGCCTCTCACCTAAGTTGTTCAGATAAAATCTAAGGAGCCAAAAGTTTAGCCCACGTATAATGTTGCTCCATTTCAAAATAATCAAATAGAATGGATTTTACCACAGATGTCATTCAGTTAGTCCAAGTTTGTGCCTCAGACAATTTTTGCATTGAAACCCTATAGTGGATAAAATAGGGAATAAGCCATTTCTTTTATGGCTATGCAGCAATGATAAAAACAGAAATTTCAGATTCACCTACCTGACTTGTAGATCTTGTCAGATGTGATGAGCAAGTAGTTAAACAGGCCGTACTGAATACCTTATTAATGACAATGATTACAATAAAATAGTAGGAGGAAACATTTGCCAGGTCCTATGTGAAGCACTTTGAATATACCTACTTATTTAATTTTAGCAATAGTCCTGTAAGGTAAGTATTGTTATTCTTGTATTACAGATGAGGAAATTGAGGCACAAAGAAGTTAAGTGATCTATCATGTATGTCATAGCATGATCTGTCTTATAGGTTAAAAAACTGAAGAATGCAATAAGAATTGCGTCTGATTGTTCTTTTCTGCATATGCAGGAGCTGGGTGTTCTCTTGCAACTGGCTGGGGTTTGCCTTTGAAGTTACTGTTGATACCATGATAAAGAGGGCACACACATAATAGACGTTCTATATCGTTGAATGAAATTTAAGGTTCCCAGCAGGCTCTCAGCTAGTTTCCTCCTGGAGGAGTCAGAATGTCTGAGTTCATGATTATACTGAAAATAAAAACCCTTCTGTATTACCATATCTGTCAGGGAGAAGGATGGATAAGTGCAGGGGAAAGGTTCACTGAACTGCCCTCATCAGGAATAATCATATTCCTTATTTTCAAGTGATGCCCCATTTGATAGCTGGTGTCATAAGGTAGTGATTGAGTGTGTTCTGAAAACCTGTGACCGAACCCTGCAGGGAGTTTGCTAAGTGTTGAGGCTCCTCCAAACACACAGGCAATCTGAGAACAGTGGGTTGGACTTGACTGTGTCTATCTCATATTCCCATGAGTGCTTCATGTGTTTTGGGGGTGAGTGTGATAGTGAGGGCGCATTACATTTCTGGATCTCTTTGGTGTCTAACCTTATGCTACCACAAAACTGCTCTGCCTCTTTGTTTTAATCCCACTAGGTTGCCTGACATTCTTCAAATACATGATCTACTCTTAAAACTCTTCTGCCTTTGCGTATGCTTTTTTTTGTCCTGGGAAGGTCTTAACTATTCCTTGAGACCCAAGTCAAGTATCTCTGTCGACCTAGTAGTTCCATTTACATAGTCTGTGCTTTCTGCCTTGCTTATTTCCTATCTGTAGACTCAGGTGGAGGCATGATGATTACAGGTAAGGAGAGACAGAGGACTGGGCCTCTGGGCCCTGTGTGAAAGAGAGGTTCTAGGACTGAGACAACTGACAGCAGGCAGTAGATCCAGTTAATGAGTCAGAGGAGCCCGATAAGGTCGTTCATACATCGTAATTCAATGTCAGACACTGTGTCAGTTAAGGGAGATTGGAAGACTTATTTCTAGCCTTCAAAGCGCATAGACCAAGAGGAATCTTAGACAGAGGAGCGTGAGTGCCAGGAAGTTGTTATCTTGGGGGTCTCCTATAGACCCTACATGCTGGGCTGTGCTTGTGGAATAGGACTCCAGTCCTTAGAATAAAGGCTACTAGAGTAAGCCAACAAAAAGCTCTGTCTTGGGAACTGGAGTGTAGGAGAATGAGGGAAAACTAAAGCTTAAAACCGTGGGGCCTTTCTTGGGGCAGGTGCTTTAGCTGGCAACAGAGCAAACTTGGAGCGGTCTGTTTGGAAAGATGGCTGGTGCTCAGCTCCCTCACATGGGGCCCAAGGAAGTTTAAAATATTCTTGCTTTATTACCCTATTGAGCTGGGATCTATCTTTTTTTCCCTAACTTTGCCACTTAGTAGCTATGTGACTTTGGGCAAGTGTCTTAACTTCACCAGTCTAGATTGCTTCATCTAAAATGAAGATTAATAATAATTACTTCTCCATATTATTCTGAGGATTAAGTGGGCATTTAACTCATTATACAGTGTCTCATGTATAGTAGATCTCAATTAATGTTGGTATCATCATCATCATCACTATCACCATCCCCATTGCTATCATCAATATTATTACCACCTATGTATCATGGGACAGACTTTAGCTGAGCCCTGCTAGGGTGCTAGAGATTGCAGATGCTAAAGCAGGAATTTACACTCTCCTCCATTATGACATTTACATCTAAACTTTATGTCAATGCTGTGGAACTTCCACTTATCTGTTTTATAATTGTACATAGTATCTGGCACAATTACAGTATGTTGAACTAAAGAGTGACTCAGCCAGAAAAAAAGTCCAAAAATGTCCCAAAATCTGTAATAAGAAATAAAGCCAGTCTATAGTTTGTTCGTTTTTATTGTTGGAATTTCTAAACTTAATTATAGGAAATATTAAAAAACAATTGTTGCATAATAATGATATTTGAAATGTGATACTATGCGTTATGTGATACTGTGATACTAGGGGCACTTAGTGCAGAGCGATTGGACATGATCTTATGCTCTCTGTATTCCCCACCAAATGGAAACATGTTTTATTCTGTTAAATAAACTATTGAACCCTAGCTCCACCATCCATCCACCTTTTATTTATTTCTTCCATACTAATCTAAGAATGAATAAAACAAAAAGCACATCACAGATGTTTTATAAATTGTCTTAAATGGTTAAGACAGTCATTGTCTATTTTCTCATTGTAATTAATTGAATCCATATACGAGTAAGATACATGTGGTCTCTTGATTTTAATTTTATTTGTCATAAATGTTGCTGTCCATTTTTGGTAGATTTCCAGCTCTAGTCATCATAAGTAAGGAGGCATCTGCCTACTTTGTTATTTTCTGAAAAGATAATATATGCCCACAGAGCCAGCAAATTTGTATTCATAAACATCAGCATATAAAGAGCTGTTGTGTCAGGAACAACTGAAAATGTGATAAATATTAATTTCTAGACTGATATTTTGTCAAGGATTTTTAAAATCAGCATTTCGTGGTTTTATTTTTGCCCTTGGAGTCTTCTAAATGGTAGAAATAAAAGTCAGAGGTCTTTAATGGGTCTTATTTCCATGTTTAGAGGTCTGCCAATATTTTATTTTTCTACATGATGTGATTCTACCTTTGATTATTAAAGAGCTATGTTTCCTGCCTTTTCAGTGCATAGCTCTGGTTTTCATAGGTGTATGGAGCAAGAGTATGTGTTTTTACCTGATTTTACTTTTACAGATCAGTACTCACACTTTTCAAGCACAAAGACACAAGAAAATGGCATTCTATAAGTAAAATAAGAGGCAACAATATTCTAAGAACTTGAGTATGCTATTCAGAAGGTCTTAAAAGAAAAAAATATCCTTGAAGTTTAAATGTTTAAAAGAAATGATTGTTCACATACTGGAGTCATTGATGGCTGTTTTCTGTCTTGTTTGGAGTGAGCTACCAAAGGATCCATCTAAACTGGCTGGTGACTTTTCAGTCACAAGATTCTGGCCTCTGATAAAAACCCATCCATTTGAAATGTTCATGGGGAGTGAGGTTGAAGCCAGCAGGTCCACAATGTAAGCCCTGGGTTTGAATCCCAGATCTGTCACCCCGAACCAGCTGTGAGACTTGGGCTGCGTCACTTAACCTCTCTGAACCTCACTTTCTCCATCTGTGAAATAGAGATAATAATACCTAATCCATAGATTTGTTGTGAGGATTAACAGAAGGAACATGTGAGAGTGCTTAACCATGAGGGCTTAGGAAGTGATGAGCTCTTCTTGCCTGGGAGATTCCAGTACAGCTTCTGCCACTCATGTACTGTATGATTTTTCTGGTCCCAGTTTTCTATTCTGTGAAAAGACGGCATTACATTAAATAGCCTCTTGTGTCACTATGAGTTCTATAAAGTTACAATTTTAATTCTCATGTCAAGAAATGATAAACTGGAAGCTGCTTATATGGTCTGTGCTCTGCCTTTGCCTCTGGATTTCTGGTGCGGGAAGGGAGGAAGCGTGGCACATCTACAATATGCAAATGGTGCATTTTCAGAGAATCAGGAAAAAACTATGATTGCACTAAAACTAAATTCAGTATGTTCACCTTAAATGATTCAGAAAGCAAGTTGGGGACATGGTTACAATGCCCGTACTGATAAAGAGATGGAAAGAGAAGAGACTTGGGTTGGGATACTTACTAAGTGACCCTTCCTCCTCACTAAGTGGCATTGGAGAAGCAATCGCTTTGTATAAATCTTATTTTCCTTCCCGTTAAAATAGAACAAAGATTCATAACTTGTAAAGATTAAATGTGGTACACACAGAAAATAAAATATGTAATGCATGAAACACATTGTACGTACTTAAGGAATGTTGTTTTCCTTTTTTACCATCCTGTTTGCTTCCCTGTAACTGGCCTTCATGATTTCCCTGCCAGCAATTCCACTCTTGCTTGCTAAAAAAGGCTTCAACCAAGGAGCCACAGAAAAGATTGAGATTCTACACTTGATATTGATTAGGGTGGAGTGAAGTTGCTAGGAAAATTCTGTGGAGGAGAAAGAACCACTGGCATAGAAGGCCCTCTAGGTCCTACAGTGAATGTGGTTCTTCCTGATTTTTGAAAGGCTTTTCTGTTACTCATGCATCTCTGGTTAGGGCTCTGGTTTGTAGGGAAGAATAGAGGAATACCCAGGGAAGAATCATGGAGGGATAAAAGAGAAAGGCTTTTTTAAGGGAAGTGCAGAGATTTCAATATTGCTGGGACATCAATGCAAGGAAAGAAGTAGAAGGAGTTGAGACTTGAGTAGAAAACAGGGGCCAGATCATGGAAGGCTTTACAAATGGTGAGTCATCAGAGGATTTTAAACTCCAGAGTGACGTGATCAGATTAGCAGCAAGATCATTCTGTCAGCAGTGTGGAGGATGAATTGAAGAAAGGTGAGACTGTCTTAAGATCAGCCAGGGACTTACTGCTGACATCCACTGAGAAATGACAAGGCCCCGAACTAAGGAAGCAGTAGAGGGAAAAAGCCAGTTTGCAAGATATTTTAGGTGTTAAAATTGACAGACTTGATGACTGCCTGAATATAGGAGATGAAACAGAACTGATATCCAGGGTGACTCTCAGGGTTCCAGCTTGGCCCGTTAGACCAGGGCTACCTCTGAGATCTCAGATGCCTTTGCTTCCGTTACGCTTTCACTAGTCTTCATTGGTAGGCAGAAATCACTTCTTTTGCAACAATTCCATTGCATTCTTGTTTTACCACACTTACTGCATGCCTTGAATTATAATTGTTTGTGTGCACAGCCATCTCCCCTAATTGATTTTAAACTCACCAGGATGAGGATCTTGTCTAATGCATCCCTGAATCCCCAATAAGAGCTGGTCAATTGTCTTAAATATGTGCCAGTTGTCGCTTCACTAGACACATATATTTGGTATAAGTTCAATGTCTTCTTCTAGGCCAGAGATTAAATTGTTTTTAAAGGCATTGATCTCAGGAATGTCTCCTGTAGAATGCCATTTATGCTTCATTGGATGATTCATTATTAACCACATTCTGATTTTTTTGTTTCTTTTAATTGGTTAATTTCTCTGAATCCCTACATCATCTTTTCCAAGCTTATTGGCACCCAGAACAGAAATTTGAAAATATTATTCTATTTGGAATAAATCAAAACTATTGTCTCCTCCTGGTTCTTTACGTACTTCTATGTCTTTGAAGGAGGTTAAATTATTCTAACCGGATCTATTTAGCTTGAAAAGGTGCTAGCTATAGGTTAGTACCCTCATTTCTTTAAGGTACCTGCAAGTGATTCTGTGATCTGGTCTTATAAAACTCTAATTTGTGAAGAGAAAGTCTACAAGGGTGACAGAGTATAGTGAAAAGGACACTTCTTGACTATGACACAGGAAACCTGGGCTCTAGGGTAGTTCTGCCTCAGGCTATCTGTGCAGCCTTAGGAAAGTCACTTCCCCTTTTGGGCTTCAGTGTCCTCATCTATAAAATGAGACTGTTAGACTAGAGCTTCAAATATAGCTCCGCAGTATTCAAATAGTGTTAGATGTGTTAAAGTGGACTGGACAAACCTAATGATATCCGCAAGACCATCTTTCTCTATTAAGTGTGCCCAGTCTTATTAGAATGGTGCAGGAAGCAAGGCAAAACTGGGTGGGCCCAGAATCTAGAAGTAGAAGGAGAAAAAAACAAAACAAACCTAGGTCCAGAGGTTTTTGGGAAGTAGGCCAGTTGAACAGGTGAAGCACAGGCAAAGAGTATGGCCTTGGCGAGCAGATGGTCATCTAAACAGTCAGATGGCAAGGGGTCGGGGGGGATGGTGGCCACAGCAGGCAGGCAGTGCAAGGCATAGAAAGAGCCCAGGAGCATGCTTGTTCGAGATTCAGAATCATGGAAGTCTGTCAGGGATTAGCAGGGTCCTGGCCACCTGCCTGGGTTCATGGGCAGGGCAGAAATTGAAAATGGAGAAAGAGGAGGGGGATAAACAAGAGCAAGACAGAGTTCCAGGTTTGCTGAGCCTGACATATTAGGCAGGTCTCCAAAAGAGAGATTCAGGCAGAGAGGAGCAAGACAGAAGGCGAGTTCTCAGAACTGGGCCACCAGGTGGGGGCTGAGTTGCAGAAGCTGAATTATAAGAACTGGGACAAAAGGTCAGAGCTAGACTAATAGACTAATAGAAGAAACGTTAATGCTGAGGTTTCAAGTTTTAGAATTTGAGATACTGTAAGGTCTTTTGTAATCCATAGCTTTTAGGAAACAGTGATTTCTCCTATCTTTCAACTGTCCATCTTCTACCACTGACTGACAGTCTCCTTTCCCTCCCTCATCCTCTCCTCCCCTCTCATTCTCTCCATCCTCATCAGTTTCATTGGGAATTTACTAAGTTCAAAGTATGAACGAATGAAGAATGTTCTCTGGAAGGATAGCTAGAAATGAGAAAATGTAAAATCACAATACAATGTGATAAATGCAGCAGAGAGGAATAGGCAAGGTACAGAGAGAACTGCGGATTAAGAAGCCAATTCAGTCCAGAAGAAGGGAAGATGGCATCCCACAGGAAGCACTCTTTGAACAGAGCCTTGAAGGGCAGGTGGCAGGTTGCCAGGTAGAGAGGTAAGACAAGAGCAGAGTTGGCAGAGAGAACTGTGTTAAGCAAGGAATGGACATGTTCAGGGAATAAGGGATTAAGTGTGGTGGTAGCTAGGGCAGGGGGCTGGTTGTCAGAGATCAATGAGGGAAATAATTGGGGAATTTTCAGAAAGCCAGCAGCACTAGAGTTGATTATAAGGGAGATAACACTCTTGGCAGAAAAGAGGGGAAGATGGAATACAGAGAGGGTGGGAACAGTGAGACCAAGAAGGAGCCCATTGCTCATGGTCCTGAAAGAGATGACAGGACTGGAACCAAGGCTGTGTCAATGGAGATGAGCAGAGACATCAGATTTAAGGGAAAGAAGCAAGGAGTCCACAAAGCTGCAACTGAACTAAGTGATGAGCAATTGCTAGGAGTCAGGGGCAGACGACTGGGAAACAGCATTGAGTCTTTCCTTAAATGTCACTCTCTCAGTGAAGCCTTCTCTGGCTACTTGTTTGATACTACCCTCACCACATTTCCAGGCTCCCTCCCTGGCTTTTTTTTTTTCATTATTACTTTCTAGTATCTATCATACCACATACTTTATTTATCTTGTTTATTGTCTATCTCCTCCCACTAGAATGTAGCCCTCTGAGGGCAAAGATTTTGTCATTTAAAATGACTGTCTTACCCTTATATCCCTAGCACTTAGAACACTCCTTGGAGTACTGTAGACAGTAAATATTGAATGAATGAAATCAAAGCACCAGCAGCCATGGACTGAAACTTATAGCAGGGCAAGACTTACAATCATAGAATACTCAATATTAAAGGAACCCTAGAGATGAGACTAGACCCTTCATCTTACAGAAGACAGAAATAATTTGCCCAAGGTCATACACAGAGCGTGTCAGGCAGAGATAATAGGGAGTGAAGGGTCTGTGAGTGTGTGGGGCCTGGTCTCCCTGTGCAGGGCTGATTGACATGCAGGAAAGGGAATAAGGGTGAGGTGCTATGACCTGGCTGTTGAAGAGACACTGCAGTTATAGGTCGTTCCTGATGTCACTAAACTGAAACTTATCAACATAAAACGGATAAATCATTTGATTTCCTTTTGTAACTGAAACAATTGTTTCTTTCTTCCAAGGACTGTCCTCATCCATTTTGTCCTTTGCCTGTCCCTATTTGTAAATCCCCTCCCCCGCCACCCCACATTGTTTCAAGAATAAAGGATCCTCTGAACTTGGGCTCATATATCAACACTGTATCTTTTCCGTACTATAATAGTGTTTCTGTTCCCTTCCTCTTTTCTTTATCCCTCAGTAAACATCAACACTCAGTAAACACCAAGACATTGGTCTGTAAAATGTAAATGACATTTGGTTATTTTTCATATCTAGAAATGTTAAAAAATTCTAAAAGGTATGTGGATTTGAAAATTATGAGAAAAGTTAGATTACTGCTTCATTTTTCACCAATGTGTTCATTTGTCCATTCATTCCTTACTTCCTTCATTTATTCTCTTGTTCAGCATATTTCCTTAGCACCTACTAGCTGTAGAGGGTTGGGTTGTTGGGAGTATAAAACTAAATCAAGGAGTTTACAGCTTGGTAAAAGAGACAGGAAATAAGGCAAAAACAAAACTTTCAATCATTCAATAAATATATATCTAATTTGTGTTCTACTTATTTATATTTAAGTAATTTAAGAAATATTTACCCAATAGCTACTATGAATCCAGGCACTACATTAGGCAATGTCGATCCAGTAGGAAATAAGACAAACACAAGTCACTGCCCTTATAGAGGTTGCATACTAGTTGAGGAAACAAACACTAAATGTTTGTAGTATTTGCTGCAAAGGAAGAGTGTGAGGGTGCTATCTTTTCCTAGGCAATAATGGAAGCTTCTTCAAAAAAGTGATGTTCAAATTTAACTCTGAAGGCTGAACGAAAATGAACTAGGTAAGGGGAGGTGGAGATGGGGACAAGTCTAAGTAGATGGAACAGCATGTATGGAGGCCTGAGATAGGAAGGGCATGTGGATGAGCCAGGGGAAAGTTAGACTAGAGCAATATGCAAAGACCATATCATATAGAACACCATACACCACATCATGGATTTTACTCTTCTTCTCCAGAGCAATGGGAAGTCAATTAAGATTATAAACACAGGAAAGTAATGATGAAATTTGGAGACTGGATTGGAGTGAGGCAAAGGTAGGTGGAATGGGAAAAAATAAGGATCATAAGAGGGGTGTAGAAATGTTACAATAAAAATTCAGAAGACTAAGAAGATTACTTCCTTCTGAGAATGTTGAAGAAGTATTCATGGAAGTGGTAGCTTTGGACCTGGGCTTTGAAGAAGGAAAAGGATTCAGGCAGGCAGGAATGGGAGCTGTGAGATATCAAGGGCGTTTTCAACAGAAGGCCAACACGTGAACGGTCAGGGAGATGTGAAAGCTTAGGTGATGTATGGGGAACAGCAAGCCTATAATTTTGTCTGGAGCATAGGATAGACATTTGAATTACATGAGTGTGAAATAGATTGAAAAGTAGAAGTGAGGGCAGAAGGGTTTAGATATTGTGCTATTCGAATGTTATTATGAAAGCAAACAGGAGTCATTGAAAGGTTCTGAGCCCACAAATGCATACTCATATTTGTTTTTAGGAAGATTAATCATGTAGCAGAATGTGAGAGGGCTTGGAAAGAATAGAGTATGGAGGGAATGAGAACAGTTGGGAGTCTAGCACAAAACACTTGGCTGGAGCCAATTAAGGCTTGCCTCAGGGTGGTGGCAGTGGGAATGGAAAGGATGCAAACAATATTATGGAAGTAAAATGAACAGGACTAGGCAACTGCTTAGCTGCCAGGAAACATAGAAGAAATTTAAATACTTCATAGCATTGTCAATACCTCATTTCACTTGTTCTTCAGTACAAACTTTTGAGGTAGTTTATAAATTTGGTGCCCTGGAATGCAGACTGATAACCACATGATATCTTGCCCACATATCTTGAATAGCTGTGTCACTACTGTTGCAGTTTTTGGGTAACTCCCAGATGGACTGGGTTTTAAAGGTTAACCTACTAACAATTATCTCCACGTCCTGTTAGCAATCAACTGAACCATCTGTTCCTACCAATAGAGGATATCTTCTGGAAAATGAATTTGAGAATGGTGAAATATTAGATGTTTAAAAAACCCAGACTGAGAACATTATTTTATAGCATTGCATACTCTAGAGAAAAAAAAAAAAAGATAATTTGGGGCCAGACTGGTGGCGTAGTGGTTAAGTTCATGCATTCCGCTTTGGCGGCCTGGGATTCGCTGGTTCGGATCCTGGGCGTGGTCCTACTCACTGCTATCAAGCCATGCTGAGGTGGCGTCCCACATAGAAGAACTAGAAGGACCTACAACTAGGATACACAACTACGTACTGGGGCTTTGAGGAGAAAAAAAAGAAAAAAGAGGAAGACTGGCAACAGATGTCAACTCAGGGCCAAGCTTCCTCAAAAGAAAAAAGAAAAAGAGTTGGAGTGGGAATGAATTTCCTTTTTTGTTATATCAAGCTTATGCTAAGATACACAAGATATATAATGAGTTCTATGACTTAATTTTGTGTTGCCAACTTTTTTTTTTTAGGTGAAGACTGATCATGAAATGATTCAAATAGGGAGGCAGTGCCACTAGTGGAAAAAGCCCTTGACTTGGGGAAAAAAGAGCAAAGTTTGAGTTTATCTCTGTTGTTTATTAATGATACAATCTATGTTTTCACTTAATATCTCTCAGCCTTAGATTTCCCATCTATAAAATGAAGGTACTAGTACCTGCCTTGCCTAAGTCATAGAGTTGTTGTGAGGATCAACAGAATTGATGTATGTGAGAGTGATGCCCAAATTATATCATATATCATCAGACCTAAAAGGTATTTGATTGTAAAAACCCAAACTGTCATGGAACCAGATCTGTGAACCTCTAAACGTGTATCATTAGCCAACGGGGGAATGATGTCATGTTAGGTAATAAAGGTTGAGAGATAAAAAAGCTTCATCACAAATTTGTGAGCTCCTCATTAGAATTCCAAAATATAACTGATCTTGGTGTGGGTTGTGTCACAAAAAGGTGCTACATCTTCATTGTGTAGAGCAATGGTTTTTAAAGTGTGGTCCCTGGACTAGCAGCATCAGCAACGCTAGGAACTTATTAAAAATGCAAATGATGGAGCTTCACCTCAGACCTATACTAGTCAGAAACTCTGGGGGCCGGCCCCTTAGCTTAGCAGTTAAGTGTGCGTGCTCTGCCACCGGCCATGCTGAGGCAGCGTCCCACATACGGCAACTAGAGGGATGTGCAACTATGACGTACAACTATCTACTGGGGCTTTGGGGAGAAAAGAGGAAAAAAAGGAGGAGGATTGGCAATAGATGTTAGCTCAGGGCCGGTCTTCCTCAGCAAAAAGAGGAAGATTGGCATGGATGTTAGCTCAGGGCTGATCTTCCTCACAAAAAAAAAAGAAAAAAAGAAAAAAGAAAAAAAAGAAACTCTGCAGATGGCCCTGAGCACTTTGTGATTTAAACATCCCTCTAGGTAATTCTCATGCAAACTAAAGTTTGAGAACCGCTGATGCAGAGGAAAGAACTTGAGCTCTATAGTCAAACCTGGAGTCAAACGCTAGCTCTGACCTATAATTATGCATTGACCTTGCACTTGTTTGTTAACAATAACTGCTGCAGAGTTTCTCCACTGTCGTAGAGGACTAAGAGGGACAATATAGATATATTTTACCCCTCTTAAAATACTAGCCTACTAGCTAGGCTGACATAGTTTTTGTTAGTTCTTCTGCCTATGAAAGCTTTTCTTTCTCCCCACCCCCTCACCCGTTTTTGCAAAATTTCTTTGGGTGGAAATAATTTTCAACTAATTGAATTTTTGGTTAAGCTTTTGGACAACAGAGAGGAATGGCTTATCTGAAAACTCGAATATACTAGGAAAAAACAAAGCCAGGTTTTATTTTTGACATTTAAAATATAATTTTCAAACTGTATAGGCTACTCCTCAGAAAAGTACAACTTATGCTATTAAAATTAATATTAGTGTCCTTACTTTATGAAAGTTCACCTGCTTCAGACATACCAAACATGGGAATGAATGATATCTGCTATGAAGATGACTTCGTTCTCTTCAGAAGTGTATCTATAGCTAGAGTATAGTAGTTAAGTTATTTGGGGTCACCACCCAAATGACTCTGTTGTAAAGCACAAAGATTAAGGCATGTGACCAGGTCTGGGTCCAGTATATTTTTCCTTCTGCTAGAAATAAGCTCCAGAGATATTTACATTGAGTACTACAATATTAATAAAGAGCCACAAAGCAATCCTCAATGAAGCTGCTTAGACAATGAGGCCAGAGGAGATTCGTCTATTTAATGACTATTTACAGAGTACCTACTGTGTGTTAGGCACTCTGCTAAGCACTGGGCAAACAGAAGTAAGCAAAACAGAAACAGTTCTTGTCCTCATTGAAGGAACGGCATAGCAGGGAGAAGGACATTAAACAAATGATCACAAAAGTAAGTACATAATTATAAGTTGTGGTGAGTTCCATGAAAAAAAACTACAGGGTGTTCTGAAAGCATGTAATAGGAGGACCTGGAGGCTCTGCCCTTTGAAGAGCTTACAGCCTTCTTGAATGTGCTTTGTACCTTCTATGCTCAAAGCTGGTCTGTATATGTCTTTATTGCTACTCATAAGACAGGATGATGAGAGTTGTACCTATCAAATAACCTTCTTGCTCTCTGACTTTAGGAAAATTACTTAATCTAACCAGGGTTCAGTTTTCTCACCCATAGAATAGAACAGAAATACCAACCTGATAGGGCTGTTATGAGGATTAAATGAAAAAACAAAAGGAACTGTGTGTACTTGGCACATGGTAAATGCTCAGTGAATGTTAACCATGTAGGCCAAGTGGAGGAGGAGGAATAGGAAGGGGGGAGGAGGAGGAAGAGGAGGAGGAGGAGATAATGACAGTGGTGATGATGTTGTAGTAGCTGGGGCAGGGGCAAAGTTAGTAATTCAAAATTATATACTCTTGATACTCAGGCCAATATTTGTTACTTAGAAAAATATATATCCATAAGGACTGTAACCAAAATATTAGAGAAAATTCTTAAACACACAAAAAACAATGTCTAAAATCTGCTGCCTAGTCTGTTTTTTGACCACGTGCTAACAGAGTCCAGAGAATTTTAAAAAGAAAGGGTGAAAGGAAGAAGCTTAGTTTCAAACTCTGGCCTGTACTTCTAGTGATAAAACAGTGGTGATACTCAAGTTTCTGAGATAATTGTTAATCAAGGATTTGGGGAGGAGGGCTTTCCTGTTGGAGTGAACACGGAAGCATAAGAAGGCATGTAAGAAAGACAACACATTAACACTGAGGTCCTGCAACATATTTGCTGCAGAATAGCAGCCAAGTGAAGAGGACTAGACTTGAATCAGCAGTTCTTGCTTCCGGTCCTGGCTCTACCTCTCCAACGAACTGTGTAGTCTAGTTCATCTTTATGAGCCTCAGTTTCTTCTTTTGTAAAATAGGGATGGAAATTGACATATTTGGCCAATAAATTTCCTTTAGGAAATACACCTACTTCAGATAGACCTAATATCTTACTAAGGGATAATGAGTATTGAATGAGATGATATATATGAATGTTTTTTGAAAATTTAAAGCACTAGATAAACTTAAAATTATTGATTACAATATTATTATCATAATTTGGGCCTTATATTTTTACATGTAAATCTTCTGTCTTCCCAAAACCGTTTATAAGCCCCTCAAGTATGAGGAGGATGCTATATTTGTTTTAGTGTCTCCCAAATAGGTGACTAGAGTAGGATTTCTAAACATGTGTTGACTGAGCTGTAGAGGGTCTTTCATATTTGAAGAAATCACAAAAGTTGCTTAGAGAGGCACAGGAGCACATTTCTAGTGGGTGACACAGTGACAAACAAGTGTGAATAGCTTCCACAGACAAGCATACAGCCAAAGGTAGTGGGCCAGACCTGTTGAGCAAAGGTTTCAGGTTTGTCAGTGAGGCCAAAGTTGAAGCAAAGACAAGCACCTTGGACATTTGCAGAACCACAAAACAAAGAATAGGCATTCTCTGCTTACCTTTATTCGCTGAACAAACTTTTATTGAGCATATGAAAGGACAAAAATGTCGTCATGGCTTCTATCCTCAAGGAGCCCACCATCTAGTGGAGGAGGAGACAGACATGCATACAGTACCATCTGAGCAGCTCTGAGATGGAAGTATTTACAAAGGGCTATGAGATTAGAAAAGAGCCCCTTGGGGAGGCCAGGGAAGGCTTCTTAGGAAGGGTAAGGCTTGAGTATAGCAGGAGGAGCACCAGCAGAGCACTGAAAAGGAGTGGGGTGGAAAGGCATTCCAGGTGTTTTCAGTCCCTATTTTCATGTGGTGACCTGTCTAAGGAAGAATGTTTCTTGTTTAAGCTGAGAGATGTGTATCCTTCATGAGAGACATAATTAAGATCCCAATTAATTAATTTGTTAGTCAGTCCTCCCTTTTTATGCATACCACCCCTAATTTATTCTTTATCTATAATATACATATTAAAGGTGAAAATGTGAAGCTGTAACTGAGAAAGTGTCATAGAGTTCTGAAAATGAATTCATTGTAGTAGTCTAAATAGAAAATAAAAATCAGCTCTTTAAGCTGCTTCTTTCCTGAGAGTGTTTTGAGTCAGCAGTAATTCTGAGTATAGAACCATATTGTGCTTCATAAATTGGGCTGACCCAGAATATTGCAGCTGATGATACAACATACATCATATGGACTCTTATTTTGCACAATAAGAATTGTGTACACCCACTACCAACACTGTCCCTCACTGGAGTGTGAATAATGTTTGTGGGTTATTTTGTTTGATTTACCTTTGCTCTCACCAAAAACATCTGGGAATATTAGTGACACTGGACTGCTTACATTCCTTACAATGAAGATATGAAAAGAAGTTTTGATCAATAAGGAAATGTACATTGCAAATGTATACATTTCAATCTATATTAAGTTTAGGGACCTTAAAAAATCCTCTTTCCTGTTGGGTACCCAGTCCGAGGAGTAGAAGTGGATAAGGAACAGCATTCTCTCCTGGCTTGTGGGTAGGTCTTCATCATTAATCCTCCAATAGCTTATTTCCAAAGCACGCTAGATTGCTAGCCTGAGCTCCACTGTATTTCTTTATAGTACCTCTAGTATCTGTCTTCTGTTACTTCTGTTCCTTGACACTTGCCTTCTGCTTTCCTCTTTGTTCTTCCATACCTCTGATTCTGTCTACACATTCCCTTTTTAAGAGCTTTCAAACGTAATATTTGGCCAACACTCCCTCTACAGGTGATCTGATGAATCCACTTGCAATTACCCCAGCACAGTTATATTCCTTTCAAATCTTGTTATATGTCCCCAAAGTTCTGTGTATCATCTGGTTAAAAGAACTATAGCAAAAGTATAAGGAAACCTTTCAGATCTGAGACATTTTATGTAGCAGCATCATTGGGATTCCCATAGTCTATTTTTCCCTACATAGAATTCATTGTTATAAAAATAAAGCATTGTGAAAAAGAGTTCATGTATAATTGATTTTTGCATCAAAGCGAATTATGGTTCATTTGTCCCAGATGAAAACAGAACAATTGTTAATTTCCGTAGACTGAAAAAAGCATTTTCTTCTAAACTAGACTAGTAGTTATTACAACTTGTAAACTCCAGTAATAAGCCTGAGTCCTTAAAAGTAGAGAAGAAATTGAAAATGTCAGTGTGATATTTGTGGCTTTATTTAGTATACTTTCTCATGGTTAAAAGGTAGTATACGAGGTGGTGTAGGCTAACTACTGTAACAGGCAATGATGACTTAATGCTATAAAGGCCTGTAGTGCTCACAGTAGTATCCAGTGCAGTTGTTGACAGGGCTCTGGACCACAGAGCCCTGCTCCTTCTACCTTTGTCACTGCCACTTTCATCACTTGACATCCAAGATTGTCAAATAATAGAAAAAGAGGGCTTGGAGAATTGTGTAAGAGGTTTCATGACAAGGCCTGGACTTGGCCCACATCACCTCTGCCCACATTCCACTGGACAGAACACAGTTGATGGCACCAATCTAACTGCAAGCAAGGCTGGGAAAAGTGATCATCTTCTGGGTCCAGGAAAAAAGGAAACAATTTTCTGAACACATAGCAGTGTCTCAGACAGAATTTTGTAATGTATAATGGAGTGTTATTTCATAATTTATAAATACCATTCCTTTTTCTTGTTTCACAAATAAATTTCCCTCAAGAAGCTTCAATAAAGAGAGGCAGTATATTTAACAATTAAAAGCGAGGACTTTGGAGTCATAAAAACCTTAGTTCAAATTTTCCTTTACCATTTGCTAGCTTTTTGCCTTCTTTGAGGTCTTTTTCTTTATTCTTGAATTTTCTCATTTTTAATTGGGAATCAAGGTACCTAACAAGAAGAATACTGTGAGGATAGAATGAGATAATGTATGCAACATAGAAAGTAGTCAATAAATGGTAACTGTTATTATTATGTGTATGATTAGTAAAGATAATGTGCAAGATATTAATACAAGTGATATTTGCAATTAAACCTCTTCCTGTTTCTTATATTTAGGATATTTTCTTTCATTCAGACCGCCTTTTTGCTCCCAAACTCTTAAGCCTTTCTCAGAAAAGGTGTTGTACAGTCACAAAATAAAGGATTTGGGTGAGGAGAGGAACATCCCTGGTTGTGGCATTCACCATAACAAATTTTTCATTTGTGGGGTGGGGGTTGATAGCTGCCCGTCCACTGGAAAGTGATGCCTGCCTTCCCAATGGCATTAAGGATGACTCACCAGAGAGCTTGTTTTCACCAACTCTCTCATCTCATCTGCACCAGGGAGGAGGCCCAGTAGTGCCTCTTCGGCAGAATGGCTTGCTGAGGTTTTTCTCTCCCTAATTTCTGTGATGTGTGCTTTCTCCTTGATGTATGCACATAAATCACAGACATTTGCAAAACAAGTAAAATATTAAGTCTAGGGCTCAAGTGAATTTATCACAATTAAGTAGAAGAGTGCTCAGTCAGTGCCCGTGCAGGAAAGCAACTGTGTCATCTGGTACAGAATGTTTCTTTCCTTGTGGTTAAAAAAAAATCAGAGTACAATTCCACTATTTATTTATTTGTTCTAAAACATCTTTTATGAGAACTTTCTCTGAAGACATACGGTTAAGGACTTTTGTTGCTAGTATTTCTCATTTTTGCAATCAAAACCAACTGTAAAGATATTTACCTCATGTAAACCTAGTACTCTGAATTTATAGAGTATCTTCAGAGTCCTTCCTGGGCACTCCTAGCTGTGAGAATTTTATTTATGGGAAAAATATGAGCTGTAAGTAAAAGATATTTTCATTTTGGTTTACAAGTGGGAAAATTAAAGCAATAAGTAAATTAAATACGTTGCTAACATCACATGGTAGCATGTCAGTGGCCATAAAGAAAACTCAGATCTCTTAATTTTGAGGTCTAAATACTCAAATCAGTCTGTCTTTTGTTAACCTTCTTATTGTTTGATGCCCCATAATGATTTTAAAAACATTATAGGAGAAGGACATGTGAAAGATTATCTAGGCTAGCCCACTGCCATTTGGCAGCTGAATGATTAAACAATTCAAAACAAGGATTTTAATTTCTGTAGTATGTTGGATTAGGTTATTTGGACCATCTCTCCCTCTGACTACAACTAAAATTGTTGGATATAATATATTAAAAAACAAACAAACAAAACTTTTTAAAAGTACCAGACAACTAACAAGATAGTAAAGAATCATCAGGCAGAAACCTAAGTGAAGGCAGGAACCCAGAGGGTTGGTGTTGACTAAAGCCACTTCTGCTGTAAGGCATTTGCTGAACCAAGTGAATTTAAACTTTGACCAAGACTTCAGATTGGAATTGTAAGATATAAAGTATAAAATACTTATCCTTACTGTTTAAATTAAAGACAAGCTTGAGTAAATAGCATAGGAAACTATAAAAACTATCTTAGCAGATTTGAAAAAAAATTAGAGAACTTCAATAAAATTATAAACAAAATTGAAATTAAAGACAAAATTGAGAAGTGTAACAACAGATCAGTCAAAGCTGAAGAGACAATGAATGAACTAGAAGATAGTTCAGAAGAAATAATCCAGAACACAGAAAGGCAAAGAGATGGGAAATACGAGAAGCTAAGAGATATTGAAGATAGATTAGAAGGACCGATAAGTATCTAATAGGAGTTGTAGAAGAAGAAGATAAACAGAATGTGGCAGAGGCAATATTTGAAAAGATAAATGGACAAGAAGTTTCTGGAATTGATAAAATGCACAAGTACACAGACTCAAGGAGATTCATGAATCCGAAACAGATTTTTAAAAGTCCACACCCAGATATAGCATCGTGAAAATGTAGAACACCAAAGACAAAGGGATATCTTAATGATAGCTGGGGAGGAGAGGCAGTGTATATCCCAACATATGTTGGGAAAATAACTCTCATCCTATAATTTTATCTTTAAAACATGAAGGCTAGATAAAGATATTTCAGAAAAACAGAAACTGAGTTTGTTACCAGCAGACTGTCACTAAAGAACTTCCTAAAAAATGCCTTCTAGGAAGAAGGAAAGTGATCCTAGATGGAAAATCTGAGCTGGTAAAAGAAGAAAAAACAAAATGCTATATACGTGAGTTAATCCAAATGAACATACATTTTATAAAACAATAATAATACTTTGATTAAAAAAATAAGAGTAAAAATATGAGCAACAATAATGTGTTAATAATATGTACATATTAATAATATATTTGTAGGAGAGTAAAAGTATTGACTAAGTTTAGACATTGATAAATTAAGTTTAAATGTAATTTCAAGGGTAACCACTAAAAAAACTCAAAAACAAATAGAGAGAAAAAAGAAATCACATGACTTAAAAAATCAGTGCAAAAGAAGGCAAAATGAAAGAATAAAAGAAATACAAAACAGGTGGGACAAATCGAAAGCAAAAATAAGAATCTGGCCAAATATGTCACTCATTATATTAAATGTTAATGAAACTACTGCTACACAAAACAAGATAGCTGAGTCTCACAATATAATGGTAAGAGGAATAGGCACATCACCAAAGGATACACTTTGTGTGATTCTGTTTCTGTATAGTTCAAAATGGATAAAACTATACCCTATTGTCAAAAGATGTCGAGTAGTAAAATCTGTAAAGAAAAATAAGGAAATAATTATTACAAAAGTCAGGGTACTGGTTACCCATAAGCAGTCAGAAAGGGGTGTATTTAGGGCACTTTATAATTGTTCTTTAAACTGTACATATATATTTTATATATACATATATCTTCCAGTAACAGTGTTTCTAAAACATAGGCAAATAAATACCTAAATGATTTTGTATACATCTTTGCTAAGTATTTCCTTGTGTTTTGTGTTATTTCTTTTGATCAGACTCCCAGAATGGAGATCAATGGGTCAAGATATTAATATTTTTATCACTTTTAATAACAATGATTCAAAGCCTGTCTGATTTCTAGGCCGTTTTCTTGCAGAGTACACATTACATCCCACATATTGTTAAGTTGTTTACCAAAAATTTTATGTCACCTTTTATGGTCACCAGGAATGCATGAGTACCAAAGTCTGTTTATACCAACACTATAGTTAAAAATATCCTTTTTCAAGTTAACTTAATAGGCAGTTACTTTGTATATTTTCAAGTATATTTATGCCATGTTAAAAATAGTTTATAGTTATAAGCAAGTACAGTAGAGGAGCTAAGAATATGGCTTCTGGACCCAAACTGCCCAAAGCAGTGACCCAGCTCTCCCAACAGTAGCTATGTAAATATAGGTAGGATATTTTACCTGTTTCTCAGTTTCCTCATCTGTAAAATGAGGACAATAATAGAATCGATCTCATAGGGTTGTTGGGAGGATTAAATGTATACTGCCTAAAAAAATGGCTAGCACATAGTAAGTATTCAATATATGTTTGCAAATACTTTACTTTTACAAGAGTAGAACAAAACAGATTTGACCTCAGCAGAAATCACATCCTTAGTAACATCATACTTATAACCAGTAAAATATAATATGGCCAACTTGAGAGACAAATATTAACCTACTCTTCCAGGACCATTGGCTAACTAATCTCCTAGATGTTCTTCTGCCCCAAGGAACTCTAGTGGCTAGTGGTGACCATGGGGAAAAAGTGTGAATCAGAGGGAGGATCAAGAATGCTTTTAGTTACTCATTTAATGCAATAATGAATTATTGAGCTACATGCCTGGCTCTGCAGTAGGCATGTGGAATACTGTAGTGTGCAAGACACTGCACACAAGCAGGGGAGAGAAAAAACAAACTTCTAAGTATTGGAAGAAGAGACACAAGGTACAATGGGAAAAGGTTAACAGGAGATCCAAGTCTTATTCAAGACATCAAGGAAAGCTTCCTGGAAAAAAAAAATTGACATTTAGCACTCACTAGGGTACAAATCTCTGACAGATATATTGTCTCACCGTTGATTCTTCACAAAGATTCCATTAGATAGATATCCAATCCTTATTTTAGAGGTAGGGAAGCTGAGATTCAGACCGGATGACTGGCTATATGAGGTTGTTTCTCTCATTTCCAGAAACACACTGGGATTCCCATGAAATGAAAAACCTACTTAGATGGCATTTAAGGTTCTCTGTCCTCCCTTAGCATGCAAAATCTAGAATTCATGGTGAGCCAAATTCTAGCCCACTAAACTGTAAACAGCAAACAGCTGCTTTGACTGTTTTTATTTTTTTAAGCATTAACAGGAAAATCCCAAGCTAAATTTAAATTGGGCTTTTAAGAAGAAACAATTCAAGGAAAAATAATCAGCATGTAGTTTTGTTGGCCCTCCATTAAGAAGTCTCAGAACACAAATCAGCCATAGTGTCATTATTAAACGCTCAGAAAGTATTCAGTCAAATTCACATCTCTGCTGGCTTTCCATGCTTGGTCTATCTTGGTGTTTGTTGTCTTGCAATTATGCTTGAATTCTTTGGTTACTAGGTTATAGTGAGGGATATATTGCTTGATACTTGTTAAAATGTAATGTAAACACTGGTTTTTGGAAAGATAAAATATCAAAACCATTTGTTAGAACTGGGTTATAGGTAAAAATAAAACTAGGCTCCCTCAAAGGGTATTCTACCTCATCCAACCCCTTTCCTAAATGTGTAACCATTGTCGTTGGTTTCTTATATATCTTTTCAGAATTTTGTAATGACTCAATCAAATGTTTCAGATTTGCTCCTTTTCACATAAAGCGTAACATAATATACATACTTGTCTATAATTCAATTTTTTCACTTAATGATACATCTTCAAGATCTCCCCATATCAGCACTTATTTTTAGAGCTTTCCAGCGTATGGAAGTAGGATAATTTATTTAACTAGTTCCCAATTGATGAGTATTTTGGTTGTTTCTAATCTTTTATTCTTACAACTAAACCTAGTGACATTAATGCTCATTGTATATATGTGCGCTCCTAAATTTCCAGCCTTGTGTGTGATTAGGATGGGCATACGTGTCTGGATTATAGACAATGAGATAAGGGTAGAATTAATATAAACCATTTCCAGCCCTGAACCTTAAAACCATTCTGTGCAAGCCTCCAATACTCTCTTCTGCTGTGAGGACCCCTTGGAAATCACATGTTCCAGATGGTATAGTTATAAGATGAGGGAGGGCTGCTCCACTAGGATCTGACTGTGTTCTATAAGGTGACTGAGAAACAAATCAACTAGCATCATGATAGGCCCCTGAGATTTTGTGGTTACTACTGCAGCACCTATTGTTTCCTGACTAATACAAACCTATCACTTCACATGTGTACAAATATATTTATGAAATAAATTCCCCAAAGTGGAATTTCAGGGTTAATTTTAACTTTTCCTTCTCACAATCTCCAAGACTAGGTTTTCATCAGACCCTCTAATTTATCACAGTGCTTCTCATCTCTAACTCTGGCCTCACATTCCGTTGACACTACCCTAGTTTAGGCCCTTCCTATTTACTGCCTGCCAGTCCCCTTGATGCTAATTTTGAGCTCTCTTAACTGTCCCTGTACATTGCTGCCAGATTAATCATTTTTCTGTTCTCAAAACTCAAGTACTTTTTCCTGAACCTCTAAAAAATCCTTTAAAGATTGCCAGCTGCCTACAGGATCAGTTCTAGATTTTCTAGCCTGGCATTCAAGCCTGCCCACACTAACATTTAGAAGATAGTTACCAGTACAGTTTCAGCATGGAGTAGGTATTCAATAAATGGTGGTAGCTATTATATTTTATAGCCTACAACAAAATGGTGCCTTGTGTATGGCTGACATTCAACAGATAATTACTGGTAGACTCTGTTAGTAAGAATTCATGATTCACTAAGTTACATTACCATGGGATCCCTTGATTTTTTTTCTCTCACAGCTTGGTTTTAAGGTTAATCTTTCTTAGAGTGTTGATTAATCAGAGAATTGGATGGCAAGGTTACAGAAAAGTAGCTCATGTAATTCTCAGTTAAACATCTAGGGAAGCATCCTTTGTAACCAGGATGGATTGTGCAATGGTACATGTGGTATCCAAGAATTGTACCACTTAAGGCAATATTAAAAACAATGTATCACACTGAATATTCATACCGAGCATCCATACTTAAATGATGCTAATTCATAATCAAATGAGAATAGTTGTTTTTAACATTTTTAGCCATAACATTCCAAGACATAATTATCTGCATGTCGTTACCTCCTGAATTCAAAGTGAGCCCATACATAATGTGAAGTGTTTAAAAATGTTCGTGGGTTGAATGTGATGTTCCTTTAAGAGCTAGCTGCATTTCTATAACATAGGAATTATGAAGTAGAATTTTATTTCTGTTGACAAAAGCTAAAGGTTTATCCATTCAAAAAAGAGAGACATATTTAAAGATGTTGGTTATTTTCCGCATTGATTTAACTGACTTAAATGAAGAAAATGTGTGAAATTATTCTAAAAGATAAATCCAGTTGGAAACTTGGAAACTTTGAAGAGATAAAAAAGGAAAATAAGATATTGTAATGCTTAAACTTCAAGATATTGTTATGAATATAAATCCACTCTAAATTTCTTTAAATTTCATTCCAGTGTGAACAAAACTCATTATTAAGGACCATAAGAATAATAAGGGCACGATGAATGTAAAGCAAGGCATATCATATAATGTATTTTTATTTATACTACATGTACAAAAAATCTGAATTCAGCATTTTGTTATTGATTTGGGACAGGTGTTTTGTGGAGGATCAATTGAAGAACAAGAATGTAAAAAAAGGCAGGCTGTCCCTCTCGCTCGCTCTCTTTCTTTCACTTGCTCGTAATTTCACGTTTGTTTATGCTTTACAAAGCTGTGCCAAGTATACCCAAGTCCTGAAATCTCATTTAACATTTTATCAAGTTACAAACTTTAAGTGACAAAGGAAAATAATATACAATGAAATATTATTCGTATTGGGCTTTGCTGAGGAAACCTCAACAGTATTAGCTGGTTCTCATCAAATTAATCCTCCCAGCAGCGTTAGCTATAGAGATGCCCACAGTGCTCTCTAATACTTTGTAGAAAATAAAATGCAAGTAGGGAGCTGATATATTCTTTCACAAAGGCTTTTAAAAGTAACAACTTGGTCTATGTGAAAGCCGTGGAAATTGAAGCACATCCTTTAGTAGATGCAAACAAACTCTAAACTAAAAATATATCAGGGAGAAAAATGGACTCCCTGATACTCTAAAAGTGACATCCGGGAATTTTTATGTGGTTAGTATAAAGATGGATACACATTTAAGCAGAAGCAAAAATGACTTCATTTATTGTGGTTATTAATAATGATGTCTTTAATAACAAAAACAAATGGTTTCTGCGTATTTCTACTCTCAACCCGACATCCACTTTTTATTTTTCTACCATTCTCTCTTTCCTCCTTTCCTTTCTTTCTTATCTCACATCATATACTCCTCTGCTGTGAGACTTTCATTCCTTTTTTGCTTTTTCTGTTAGCCAGGAATGGGTTCTTCTAAACCATGGGTTTCTGGAAACACAGGGTACTGAAATAATTGCAGCCCGCAATGTATAAATTTTGAATTCAAATAAATTAGGTAGCTATAAATTAGAAAGAAATAGCTACCTTCTTTCCGATTAGTGACCTCCTAGGAAAACAGCCCTCCCACTCATCCTCCCTACGCTCTCAAAACACACACACACACACACACACACACACACACACACACACACATAGCAAACCAAAGAGCAGTGGGAGGTATCCTATTATTAGACTACACCTTTAGTTTTCCCCCGAGACAGCTTGGAAAATTACTAGAGATGCAAGAGATGTCTTCTTGTTTGGATAGGCGCTTTGGTATTGATGGTTTTTAAAGATTTATTTTAGTTCACACGATAGGATCTTTAGCCTCTTAGTAATTAATGACATGGCCGTCCAAACTATATTTATGGTACTTCCCTCCCAGGCCCTGTTACTTTTGGGATTCTATATCTCTATAGGATAAATTGAATATATGTTTGTCTACAGGGCTGTTTTTCTTTATAGGTCCCTAGTGCATGATGCAGTGTTTGATCACGGCAGGGTAGAAAAGTGTAACGTGAGCAGACCAATATGCAAAAAGTAGGCTGTGAAATTAAACATTTTTTCTGACTCACAATTGTTTCTGGTTGAGAATTGAGAGTTAGGAGGAGGGTTCCAAATGTCTAAGATGGAATCAAATGAAGACATCTAAGAACACTAGCTATAAGAGATGTGCAAATCACAAATCTGTTTTTCAGTCTTGCTTAGCTGAAAGGGCTGAATGGTAAAGGAATATAGCACAAAAGATGCAAACTATTTTAGGTGAATTTGGGAATTGAGATTAGAAAGATCTTTTTTTTTTTCCTGATTGTAATAATAACAGTAAGGGAGTGCTCAAGGAGGTAGTAACTCCAAGAAACAAATGAGACATTTTTGCTGGAAGACAAGAAGGGAGTATTTCAACACTAAAGATGGTTATCCCGGAATTGGCTAGAGAGAGCATGTGACTGGGCTTGTAATGGGGACAGTGTCAAGGCTCCAGTCGCACTCTCAGCCAGCATCTCACTGTGTTGAGGTTTCATCAGAGTGTAGAAGAGCAGCTTCTGAAGAACTATGACGGTAGCTCAAGTTACTTTTAGGTAATACAGATCCTCTGGTCTTATGGGTAAAGCTAAAATAAATGATGAAAAGATACCTGAAGTGTAGACAAGGGGAAGGGATATTGTAGATATAAAATCATAATCTGGCATACAAATGTAATTCTGACATTTGATCTTCACGGCACTTGTAGACTATGAACTTCTTGAGACAGGAATAGGGTCTTTTATTTGTCTTTTGCATGTCCCCCCCACCCCCCCCCCACCCGCCACATAGCAGAGGGCCTGCCATGTCTTAAACGTGGTTCCTTGTCAAAGATGCTTTAGGGGATAGTCAACAAAGCCAAACATTAACCATAGCTGGCTATTTATTTTCTTATGGGGGAGTATTTTTTTTTTCTGTATAACCAATTTCTTTGTTGAAGTTTTTACACTTTTGGATGTAAATAAGAAATATCTCAAGAAAGGGGATTTATGCACAGCTTGAAATATTCTACAATCGAAAATTAAAAAAAGTCATAGCATCATACCAGTTGAGAATCTCTTAGACTCAAAACTAGTAGCAAATAGAAATTTGTCAGTAATAACTTTTATTTCCTATTTTATGCATACTTCTCAATATTTAGATGTTTGCTTTATTGAATGGATACAGAAATTACACTCTTCTAAGAATACATTTGATTTTATAGTGACAAAAAAATATTAGACTAAGAAGGGAACTCTTCAATTCTTGGATGGATTGAAAGTTACCATTAGGGGCCAGCCTGGTGTCATAGTGGTTAAGTTTGTGTGCTCTGCTTTGGCGGCCTGGGGTTCACGGGTTCAGATCCCAGGCACAGACCTACACACTGCTCATCAAGCCATGCTGTGGCAGTGTCCCATATACAAAATAGAGGAAGATTGGCACAGATGTTAGCTCGGGGCTAATTTTCCTTAAGCAAAAAGAGGAAGATTGGAGGGCTGGCCTGGTGGCATAGTGGTTAAGTTCGCGTGATCCCCTTCGGCGGCCCAGGTTTCGCGGGTTCAGATCCTAGGTGCGGACCTGCGCACCGCTTATCAAGCTATACTGTGGCAGGCGTCCCACAAATAAAGTACCTACGCACTGCTTATCAAGCTATACTGTGGCAGGCATCCCACATATAAAGTAGAGGAAGATAGGCACGGATGTTAGCCCAGGGGCAATCTTCCTCAGCAAAAAGAGGAGGATTGGCAACAGAGGTTAGCTCAGGGCTAATCTTCCTCACAAAAAAAAAAAAAGAGGAAGATTGGCAACAGATGTTAGCTCTGGGTCAATCTTCCACACCAAAAAAAAAAAAAAAAAAAAAGCAAGTTACCATTAAAGTATTGTCAGGATTAAGATACTTTTAATGAGATTTTAATTCTACTTCTGGTAATTTTTTTTTTGATGCACACACTAGTGATGCTTAATCAAAAATATAATTCTTTGGAAAGAATTATGGATAGAATTTCCCATTTTATCCTTATGCTAAATGCTTTGCAAGGTAATGGAGATTTGTAGGCAATGGTGTTTATTAGGTTCATAGTTAACATAGCAAAATGACTTATTGGTTAAAAAAAAAAGAAACCTAGCAAAGGTTAGAGCTTGAAAAAGTAAGCATTACATTCTCAAAAAGCTCCCTGACTGATTTTCATGTTTACTTTTCTTATCTGCAGAAATTTATTGTCCTAGATTCTAACAGTATTTAAAATGGAAGAGTCTATACACGTGAAAGAATCTAAGTCAAATGAAAGGAAATACATTGTATTAAGCCCGTATATGTTTTCAACCTTGGTGAGATTCTTAAAAAAACAAAAAGTAGAAAACATTCCAGACTCTAATTGTGTGTATGTGTGTTGTAGGAAAAAAAGAAGTGAGAAGGGAAAATGCAAATCGAAAGATAGTTGAGAAGAGATTAACAAGCCAGAACCAGTAATAGAATTATTATAACAGCTTTTAACTTGAAGGAAATTCCAGAAAGGTGGTAGTGATGTGATCATTGATAACATTATGGTTTTTTCTTTTACTTTTTTCCCATATTTTTAATATTATGGTTATATTATTTAAACAAATATTTAAAACTCTATATTAGAGTTAGCATTTATAAAGTTAAATTGATACCATCTATCAGATCTGTTTGATTTATTCATTACATTTATTTAATTCATATTCAGTACCTAAAGTTAAAATACAACATCAACAATAACAGACCTAATGTTATGATCTTAGTGAGAACAAACTAAAACTAGATATTTGCTAATATACCTGTACTAAGTTCTTACCTTAACTAATGATTGCTTGTTGCTTAAAGCTACAATTTAAAAAAAAATTATTGAATTTATTATTATTGCTCTCCTTGTTATCTGCGAATTCTCAAGTTGGATTGAAAATCATAGTGTTTGAACTAATAAAGATGTTATGAGGATAATTTTAGTCATATATTCAAAGTGGTTTTGTTTCCTTGAGAGAGAGAAGACTAGAAATTTAAAGTTTCATTATAAAAATATATTTTAGCAAGGCTGTGAGTGTTTTTATGGGACGGCATAAAGTTAAAGGCAGTGTGGTAAGTGCAGAAAGCATGGAACTTAGGATGATTTGGGAGAATCTCATTCTTATTTACTAGCTGTGTGACTTTAGGCATATTACTTAGACTTTCTGAGTCAAGCCTTAGTTTCTGTATTTATAGAATAAAGATCATTTTGCAGTCCACAAACTTGTTATGAGGTTCCAATGAAGACAGTATGTGAACATTTCAAGTACGCTATCTGTCCCACAATAGAGGCTCTTGAAGTTATTCATAATTTTTCTTGTTAAATTAAACTTATAACAGCTTAGTATTTATTCTAATCGAAAAGAAATATAGTGCCAAATACTTTTTTCTTTTTTGGTGAGGAAGATTGGCCCTGAGCTAACATCTGTGCCCATCTTCCTCTATTTTGCATGTGGGACACTGCCACAGCATGGCGTCGTAAGTGGTGCATAGGTCCGAGCCCAGGATCTGAAGCTGCGAACCCCAGGCCACCAAAGCGGAGTGCGTGAACTTAACCGCTACGCCACCAGGCCAGGCCCCCAATTTTTTTTTGTAGATTATATATACTGGTGCTGGCTGTACACATAACCATTTTCTTGTAATTTTTTCTATTGATTAGATTAAATTTAATATCTGATTTTTTGTAAAATTTTTAATTTTAATTGTAGATAGTTTGGTTGCTTTATGTTCTATGTAGTATATTGTCCTTCAAAGTTACTGCAGTTTAAAAAGCATGTGTGTTTCCAGTTCTCCATTCACCTTCCCTGTCCTCCATTAAATGAAAGCTCCATCCAGACCTTGTCTATACTTACATTATAGAGAACAAATTGTTTTAAGGAACTTATTAATTCAAAAAAGATAATGAATTTGGGCAAAGTGATTGGTTTTCTTGGTGTTAAAGTTAATTTAAATTCATTTGTGAAAGGTCCATTAATAATTTCCCAACCCTCTTTTTACTTTCAGATGTGAAGTAATAACCAGATAAATCTGCCCTGGTAGTCTAAAGAGTCAACCTAGCTTAAATATAATTATGGCACTCTCCCTCATGCCCTATACCACTCAAATTGGTAATGCTAATGTTCAACTTTAATGTCTAGATTTTCAGAGACATGAAACTACCATAGATTGATCAAATGTCAGAAATAAAAATTAACTTCTAAAAGTGCATGGAAGTTTCTGAGCTGCTGTTAATTCACCTAATATTTAATGAGCTCTACTATGTAGACGACGATAAAGCAATGCTTTCATAATTCTGAGGGAAATTTTTCTTAACCTAGAATTCTATAACTAGCCGAAGTACCAATCAAGCATGAGAATAGATTAAAGATATTTCTAATGGTATGAGCACTTGGAAAGTTTGCATCACGTACACTCTTGCATTGGAAGTTTCATGAGATTGTGCTCAATGAGGCAGTAAATCCAGAAAGAGGAAGCCACAGATGTAGGAAACAGTGGAGGCCACTCAGAAGAGCAAGGAAGAGAAAGTGGGGAGAAGCCTCAAAATGACAGATGTGCAAATGCTCTGGGGAGCAGTTTAGATTAAAGAAAAATATCCAGAAGCTGCTCGAAGAAGCTTAGAGAAACAGTGACTTGATAGAATAAATTATATAATTGAGAGTCTGTAAATAACTAAAAGTATGATGATAAAGGCAAATACAGACATGCATCACTTAAGGGCGGGGATACATTCTGAGAAATGTGTTGTTAGGTGATTTCGTCCTTGTGCAAACATCATAGAGTGTATTTACACAAACCCAGATGGCGTAGCATACTACGCACCTAGGCTAATCTTATGGGACCACCATCATATATGCTGTCTGTCGTTGCCTGAAACGTTATTATGCAGCGCATGCCCGTAGTTTGAAAAAAAAAAGACAATGGTAGTTAGAAACTCTAAGATGGGGCCCTGGGAAAGGACTATATTTTCCAGGGCAACTACAAAGAAAACTATACAAGACAGTAGAAATATAAAACAAATTTTGATGCATTTTTAAGTGCATGGTTTGTGAAGGGGGAAGAGAAATCTCTTTGACCTTAATGTGAGGAACCTTCTGTCCTGAGTGATCTAAGACTCATGACATTGGAACTGTAGAGAAAAACCATATATAGCACTAACATATTACCTGGCTTGGCACTGAACTATTACTTACAGAATAATTGCAATATAAAAGCCATTTATTGATTTTTCAACTTTTAGAGAGAAACTGTAACAAAATGTAGAAGGCATTGTTATGGTTGCATGAGAAAATATAAATATCAGCAATCTTGAAAATATAGAAGTATAAGTTTAGTTGACACACGAGAGGATGTTGAAAGAGTAGTGGTTATTATTGACAGCCTACAAAGCGTGGAGTTGAGAAAGCCTATTGAAAAGTGATGAAGTAAGAAATAGATTTTTAAGAAATTATTTACAGTTATAGAGATAACTGATAAAAGGAGTAAAATAATATAAATATCAAACATATGAAGGGGAAATGGGGCAGGAGAGTAGTGTAAGGGACTTAAATCCTCATCTTTCATATAAGGAAGTCAATAGATATTAAAATTGACGAATGAAAAATTAGAGGTATACTCATATTGTATAGTAGGTCAGAGATAAACTAGAAAAGAATTTAAGGTGGGAACAGTTTAAATTCCTAGAAGAGTGTCAAGAGTTAAAGGAGAATGGGTTGGGGTGGGAGATTCTAACATTTTGTAGACAGTTTGTGTGAAAATATAAATACATGTATTTTCATGTATTACTTTAAAAGCAATAAAAAATAACTGTAAAATAACCTCTAAATTAACTAATTTATTATTAATTAGTATTAATCAATGACTTGATTGCTTCTTACCTCCTGTGTTTTATCTCTGCCACCGTTAGCTCTTTAGGGGTAAGCATTGAGTTTCTTGGGGGTTACTTATACAGTCAAACACAAGGGTTGCTCATAAAAACAAATAAATACATCTTGATTGATTGAGCTTCTGTATCAACTTCTTTAATAGGAAACAAATATATGGCGGTGTGTAGATCATTGTTAATTCAACTAACGTTTATTGAGCAACTACTATACATAGGTCATGATTGTGGGGTCTCCATGGATCAAGGTACAAAATTATTTCAGTTTGATAAGTATACATATAAGGTTTATTATTTGATCAATATTTTTTGAGTGTCTATTATGTGCCAGGCACTGGCTAGGCCTTGGAGTTACAATGGTTACTACAGCAGAATCCTACTTCTCTTAGATTCAGGATCTACTGGTTCCCCAAAAAGGCATCACATACCTTCTGTGTGCTATTTGATTATGATGTGAAAGTCCTCTAAAAATCTGTGGAAAGAAGAAACTTCTAGAATGTTCCAGTTCAGATACTGTCAAAGAGTTCATGAACGCTGGAGAAGACTCCATTTTTCAGAAGAGAAATGAGTTTAATGGAAGTGTGTCAACTAATAGAGATCTCTAAGGCCTGATCTTGAAGAATGAGAGAAACCTCCCACGCCTGTTCATCGCACTGAGATAATATTCATTTGTGGCTGTGACCTGTGGCAATGTAGGGAATAAACACAACGGTATGCATCTTCGATTTTTAAAACTCTGTTAAGAGAGATCAAATAATTGTTGTCGCTTTAGATGATTTAGGGGTCTAAATGGGAGTTATGTATTTATGAATTTGCGCCAGTTTATATGTGGGATGGTGATAATGTTACAGGAATGATTGGAGAAGGCAATGATCAGATGGGTTATGGTAATTTTGGGGTCACGTGCAAACTGGGAGTTGTATCCATGAATAGTTTGTCTTTAAATATACATGATTTTATATCCTATCTCCCTTTCCAAGAGCCTCCAAATATACATCTCAGTTCCTCCATCCAGTCTCTGCACCTGGCACAATGGAAACAGATGGAAGAATCCAAAGTCTCAATTGAAGCCGTCTTGGAATGTATAACAAATTCCTATTTTCAAGTCTTGTGAATTAGAAACACTGTGCCAGCACTGTGCCACCTTGTGGCTTCTGGAGTCATTGCAGCACACACAGAACTCAAAATCAGCACCGAGTTCCTTAAAACTTTCACTGAGGCTATGTGTATTAGGTTTTATGGGCAGACACTTTACTTAAAGGGATATAGTTATCCAGGGTTCATACATATAGGACTTAGTTTTCAAAAAAAAAATCATAATATAGATACCTTGTCATTGGCTGTAAATCTTTTGCCTGCCACAAAATAATGATTTCCAAATTTCAATTTTAAGTATCATGGAATCTTATAACTGGAAGGGACCTCAGAGTTCATCCAATTGGATATTAGAATCCCTTTTATTATCCTTCTAATAGGAGGGCCTGCAGTCTCAGTTTAAGCATCTCTAGAACAGCTTGTTTAATTTTGCAAAGCTGACTGTCCTGACCACCTTTGACAATATTTGCCCAAAGACTACAAATTCAACCAATGCTGCTTGCATACAGCTCATATTTTCCCATGTACCCACAAAAAACTTTTATAAAAGGATCTTCTTTCAACTGCATTTTCCAAATCTATTAGGTCAGCACCAAATAAATGGGCACTTAATAAATAATAGCCCTGTTCAGTTTTCTCATAGTCAATTTTTTAAGATGCAGGCTCATAGATTGTTAAAAGTGTAAGGAATCTGTATGACCAATGACGAAGTGATTTCAATAGCTTATCTAATATTCTTCCAGTTTTACACATTTACTTTTGTCCTTTTATTTACTTATTTAATTTTTTGCAACGAAGAGTCAGTGAGTACATCCTAGATGCTGGAGATGAAAAAGTAAAAAGACACAGTAAGTGCTCTTAGATTGTTTTATCTATTGGGAAACAATTTATTTGAATAAAAAATTTAAGTTGGCTGATGGAGCTATGTGAAAAGTACAGCAGAACCCCAATGAAAAGTATCTTGGGCTGCTAATGTATTCATTTTCTATGCTGTGTAACAAATTACCACAAATTTAGTACCTTAAAATAATAAAACTTCATTTCCTCACAGTTTCCATTGGTCAAGAGTGGCCAAATACAGCTTAGCCAAATTCTCTGCTTCAGGGTCTCATTGGCTGCAATCCAGGTGTCATATAGGGCTGCAGTCTCATCAGAGGCTCAACTGGGGAAAGATCCACTTCCAAGGTTGTTGGAATCTCAGGTTGTTGGCAGAATTGATTTCCTTGTGGTTGTGTGACTAAGGGCCCTTAAATTTTTATGGTTGTTGATTGGAGGCCATCTCAAGTGTTAGAGACCACCTATAGTTCCCTGCCATGTAGCCCTCTCCAGAGGCAGTTTATAACATGGGTGTTTGCTTCTTCAAGGCCAGCATGAGAATCTCTCTCTCTCCAGTCTTCTAAGTCAGAGTCTTATACAATTACCTTGGAGTAATCATGAGTGTAATATCCTACCATCTTTGCCATTTCATGTAGCCTAATCAAGAGAGTGACATCCTGTCACCTGTGCCACATTTTATTGGTTAGATACCAGTCACTACTGGTTCTTCCTGAACTCAAGGGGTATTAACAAAAGCATGGACACCAGGAGGCAGGAATTATTGGGGGTCATCTTAGCTTGAGTCTGTCAGAGCTGAAGAAAATCTATCTGGAGAGTCAGGGAAGACTTCTCAGGGGAAGTGGACATTGTGATGAGATGTGATGTTTTTCATGTAGATAAGAAATATGAAAACAAACCAAGCTGAGAGGATAGCTTTGCTGACATGTGCGAGTGTGAAGGAAGATTAGACAGGTGGGTCGAGGTCAGATCACTTAGGGCCTCATTTTGGGAATAAAGGAGTACACCAAAAGCAAAGGAATAATGGGAGAGTACCAGGCAGGAAGTACCATGGTCAGAGGTTCATGCTATAAATGCTGTTCTGGCAGCAATATGAAGGACAGATGGGAGGAGAATAAGATAAGATGCAAGGAAACAAAAGAGATGCTATAGTCCTAGTGTCATATGGTAGACAACTCAGACAGTAGAGTAGAATCTGGATACAGGAAATATTTAGGAGGTACAGTCACAGTATATTGTAGCAGTAGTATAGGGTTAGTGGTAAGAGAGAGGTTATGGGTATTTTTGTGTGTGTATTTAAAGCCAGTAGACTTCTTTCAGGTGAAATATGACTTTTAATTTTTAATAGTGTTGTAACTGAAGGGCACTGATGTTTTTGTAAATGTGCTAAATCCCTACTATAAAGCCAGGTTGATCTTTAAAGACATGTGGCTATGATAAAACAAAATCTGTAGGATGAATTCTCTCACCTATAGCCAGGTGCAGGGCCTATAATAGATAGCCAACCTCTACCTTGAGTGAGTAGAGAAAGGCTAGAAGCTTCATAACACTTTATCATTTAATGTCTTATTTGAGAGAAGCCTATTGATTACTTTCACTTCAGTCTAATTTTAAAATGAAAGTATATCCTTGGGTTATTTTGTCATCAGCAATGAGTCAAGGTTATGTTCTGGCACAGGATTAGGGAAGTAGCTAGAGAAGTATTCCCATTAACAGAGACTGGCCCGATACCTGTTTGATCATCTCTAAGAGGAGTTTGATGTGGAGTGTCTGGAGGTTTTACCTTTATCTCTAAGCACTGAGAAAGGACTAGTTTAAGAGGAGAGAACTGGCACCCTCATAGACATCTATATAGTGAGAAAGAGCTATATTACGGAGGGTTAAACTCATTTCTGCCAGCCCTGGTGGTCTAGTGGTTAAGATTCAACACTCTCGCTGCCATGGCCCTGGTTCCTGGTCAGGGAACCACACCACTCATCTGTCAATTGTCATATTGTGGTGGTTGCATGTTGCTGTGGTGCTGAAAGCTATACCACTGGTTGTTCAAATACCACCAGGGTCACCCATGGTGGACATTTTTCAGTGGAGCTTCCAGACTAGGAAGAAGGACCTGGCCACCCACTTCTGAAAAAATTGGCCCTGAAAACTCTGTGAATAGCATTTGAACATTGTTTGATATAGCACCAGAAGATGAGAGAATGGTGCAAAGACTGCACAGGGTTCCGCTCTGCTGTGCATAGGGTCACCAGGAGTTGGAATCAACTTAACGGCACTAACAGAAAAACTCATTTCTAGCAGAAAAGCTGATTTGTGGAAGTCTGTTTGTTTTGCTCCATGTCAGAACTGCTTCTAAACATGTTAGAATGTGTATTTCTTGTCTTTTTGTCTGCCCAACATTCATTTTTCTCTTCTGAATTGCACTCTATTTTCTTCTGGGGAATCACCTCTCTCCCACTGAGGGCAGTTTTGATGTGAGTGTAAATCAAGATACATGCCCCCATACTCCAGAAGCTGAAGGAACCCCGGAGGCCCAAACCCTCCCCTTCTGCCAGATGCTTCCCTCTCACAGGAGGCAGATAGACAATCTAAATTTTGTTGGGGTTTAATCATTCCAGCAGCAGCTGCCTTTGCCGTGTCTGGTTCTTTTATTCCATAACCTTTCCCACATCCTTCCAGTAAATTTTATTACTAAGTTTGTCAGAGTTGGTTGTTAATAACCAAAGAAAATGATACACTGGTTCATTAGTATTTCAGAAGGGAAGAGGAAAATCATGTTTATTGAGCTTCTATCAGCTGTCGGACACTCTGTTAGATATTTTACATAATATCTTATTTTATCATCACTAAATTGTCATGAAATATAAACTCATCTTCTTAATATTAATGGGTTGAATCACATTAATAGATTTTCTAATATTAAACCCAATTTGCATTTCTGGAATAAAGTCAACTTGGTCAGGATGAATTTATATATTAAAATGCAGACATATATATACAGCTAGATTCAGTATGGTAAGATTTTGATAACGGTTGTTGCACCTAGGATTACAATGTGATTGCATAACTTTAGTATCTGTTAGTCTCCAAACTGAGCTGGTGAGTTTTCCTCTTTTTCTTGTACTTTAGAAGAGTTCCCATAAATTTGAAATTTTCCATCTCTTGATTGATAGGAGTAATCTTCAAAACTGTCTGAGCCTAGTGTTTTCCTGATAGGAATATTTTAAAATTTTTTATTCACTATCCTTAATAATTAGAGGATTATTCAGGCTTTCTATTTCTTTTTGAGGCAAGTTTAATATATCATGATTTTTAAGAAATTTATCCATTTTTTTAGATTTTCCAATTTATTAGGGAAAACTTTTTCAAGTAATATCCTACTATCATATTAAATTTTCTGCTGCATCTATAGTTATGTCTCCCTTTTTCATTCTTCGTACTGTTTATTTGTACATTTTCCAATACTTACTTTGCATAAATTTCAGGGACAACATTAACATTGTATTATCCCGTGTGATTCAGATTCCCTGTATTACAATCCCATGATACATCATTTATACATAATATAATATGAATGTGGCCCCTGAAGTTATGCAAAGTGGTGTTCTGGTCTTCTTTTTCCTTTTTTTTTGAGAGATCTTTCCAGAATTTTTCCAATTTTACTTGTTTTGAAAAAACTAAATTTGGCTTTGTTGATCCTCCTTATTGTATTTACTATCTATTTTTACTAATTTGTTCTCTTTTTTACTATTTTCTTCCTAAGCATTGGATTTCCTTTATTTCTAAATTCCTAATTTGAATATTTTGCTTATTAGTTTTCAGATTTTCTTCTTTACTAATATAAAACTTAAGGCTCAAAATTTACCTCTTTCATTCATTTTAGCATCATTCCACACATCTTGGATTGTGGTAATGTTGTTGCTGTTTAGTTGTCTTCAACTCCTTATTTAGAAACGTGCTTTTTGAATTTCCAAATATATGTTTTCAAATCTATTTCTCTATTCTTGATTTGTAGCTATTTATGATCAACAACATTGTTTTTATGATGCAGATTCTTTGATATTTGTTGAGACTTGATTTGTGGCCTGGTATGGGGTGAATTTTTGTAACTGTTCCACATGTACTTACAGAGAATGTGCGTTCTCCAGTTGAAGAGTGTGGTGTTTTACATGTGTCAATTAGATCAAGATTATTAAGTGTGCTGCTCAAGGCTGTACTCTGTTACTTCTTGTATCTCAGACCTTTTCTTTTTCATTACTTCCAGTCTTCCTTGAGCATATATTTAAAAATGTTTAGTAAAGGACTGCTGGTCATAAAATCCCTGCTTTGTTTGTCCAAAAATGTTTTCATTTTATCCTTTTTCCTATTATGTGTTTGCATGGCACAAAATTCTAGGAATTTTTGTCTGTGCACTTTGAAGATATAATTACACTCTCTAATGGCTTCCATTTTACTATGTAGTTGTGTTATTTTGTAGGTAACCTATCTTTTTTCTCTAGCTGATTTTAAGACCTACTCTGTTTCTTTGGTATTCTTTACTATGATGAGTCTAGATTTGGTTTCTTTTAATAAATCCTCTTGGGGCTTAGTATGCTAGCTAAATGTGTGGACTTATATTTTTCAATTCTGGAAAATTCACAACCAACCCATTTTGGAATAATGCCTCTTTCCCTCTTCTCCTTTATTGGAACTCTCTTTAGAAGTGTACTGGCAAGATGCTTTGAATGGTCATACAGGTTCTGCTCTTCACAAAGTGCCCAGGTGAGAGAAGAAGCAAGGCCTCAACGTCAGCCCTTGCTCTCCTTGCCAACTCGCGTGCCTGAGGGTCTGTGTCTGTTCAACACGGCTGCTTCTTTTTTAATTGTCTCAAAGGTGTTTTATTGGCTACCTGTGGTAGCCATTTTGTTCTATCCTCCACTTTTCTTAACTTCTTTATCTCATTTCTCATCCTTTTATCTTCTATGCTGTTTTCTAGGGAAATTTCTTGAGATCTATTTTTCATTTCCTAATTCTCTATTCAGTTAAGTGTAATCTGTTGTTCATTCTTTAAAGATTTATTCTAAATGAGTATTTTTTTTCATTTCTGGAAATTTTATTTGGTTTGTTGGATCTGCTTGCTATTTTTGGTAGTCTCTTATTAACTTGTACCTTTGATTTTCTCTTTTATGTCTTTGAGCATATTAAAACATTGTTATTGTACATTATTTATCCTGTAGTTTAAAGTGTTTGGCAGTATTTTACTCTTGTTTTCTTGTACTGACTCTCAATCATGATGACTTATTTTCTTGAAAATTTTATGATTGGTTTTATTGTTTTCTTTAATTCTGAGTTCATGTTCTTTGGAGATTTATCTGTGGGAATTCTTTGAGACTTAGGTTGAGGGTGATTTCCTAAAGAAAGAATGTGTATTTTTTAATTCCAGACACCTGGGGACCACTTTAAATTATACTCTTATGTCGAAGCCTTTTTGGACCACACAGGTAGTGTGAATTTGATCCCTAAATCTGAAAAAAGGGTAAGGTTGTAATTACAGATTCTCAGGGGAGATTTTTTTCCCCTTCCAGTCACTCTCAAAGTCAAGATTGATAAACATCCTCATCCTCTTTTTTGTAGGTATATTAGTCTTCTCGTGCTGATATAACAAAATACCACAGGCTGGGTGGTTTAAATAGCAGAAATTTATTTTCTCACAGTTCTGGAGGCTGGGAGTCCAAGATTAAAGAGTCAGCAAATTTAGTTTCTGGTGAGAGCTTCCTTCCTGGCTTGTAGATGGCCACCTTCTTATTATATCCTCGCGTGGCCTTTCCTTGGTGCATGTGCATGGAGAGAGAGCTAACCCTCTGGTGTGTCTTCTTATAAGGACACTAATCCTATCGGATCAAGGCTCCACCCTTATAACCTCATTTAATTTTAATTACTTTCTTTCTTTTTTTGGGGGGGGGGGGGAAGATCAGCCCTGAGCTAACATCCATGCCAATCCTCCTCTTTTTTTGCTGAGGAAGACTGGTCCTGGGCTAACATCCGTGCCCATCTTCTTCCACTTTATATGGGACGCTGCCACAGCATGGCCTGGCAAGCAGTGCATTGGTGCATGCCTGGGATCCGAACCCGGGCCACCAGCAGCGGAGCGCACACACTTAACTGCTAAGCCATGGGGCTGGGCCCCTTAATTACTTTGTTTTGTTTTGTTTTGTTTTGTTTTGTTTATTGCAGTAACATTGGTTTATAACATTGTATAAATTTCAAGTGTACATCATTATACTTCTATTTCTGCATAGATTACATCATGTTCACCACCCAAATACTAATTACAACCCATCACCACACACATGTGCTGAATTATCCCTTTTGCCCTCCTCCCTCCCCCCTTCCCCTCTGGTAACCACCAATCCAATCTCTGTCTCCATGTGTTTGTTTATTGTTGTTATTTTCTACTACTTAATGAAGGAAATCATACGGTATTTGACCTTCTCCCTCTGACTTATTTCACTTTGCATAATACCCTCAATGCTCCATCCATGTTGTTACAAATGGCTGGATTTCATCGTTTCTTATGGCTGAGTAGTATTCCATTGTGTATATATACCACATCTTCTTTATCCATTCGTCCCTTGATGGGCACTTAGGTTGCTTCCAAGTCTTGGCTATTGTGAATAACGCTGCAATGAACACAGGGGTGCATGTATCTTTACGCACTGGTGTTTTCAAGTTCTTCGGATAAATTCTTAAAAGGCCATTTCCAAATATAGACACACTGGGAGTTAGGGATTCTATATATGCATTTGGAAGAAACACAAACATTTAGTGCATAACTGTTGGATAGATATTTTCCTAGTAGACTCTTTCATTGAAGATATGAGGATTTGGGCTCCCAGTTTAAATAGGGATCTTTGTTCTGACTCTTCACCTTGTTTGACTCCTAGGTTAAGTCTGTTGTTCCTATGAGTTCATTTAAATTATTTAGGCAATTGGGAATGACAAATGTCTCCAGGGAAACTGGTGGCTTCAGTACTTAGTTCTACCTCTGGATTCATTTTTGGCTTCTGATAATTTACTGTAGTTTCTGTTCAGATTAGTTATACATTTAATATATAGATTTCATCCTATATTTTGAAACTTTTTATCATAAAAATTTTCAAATTTTTGTGATGTACAAGTAGATAAAATAGTAGAGAAGATATAACAAGTTCCCATATATTTATCCACTAGAAGCAACAATCATCAACATTTTGTCAAACTTACTAAAGTATTTTAAAGCTATAATATCACACAATTCCAACTTACAATACTAATTTCTGTAACTTTACAAATAAAGATATTTTCTATATAATTTCCTAGGAAGTTATCAATAAATCTTTAATAACATCCAATGCTTGGTCTGTATTCAAATGTCCCTTATTGTGTCAAAAATGTCAGCTTATAGTTGGCTTGTTCAAAGCTGGATCCAAACAAGGTGCACATCTTGCCTATTGGTTTTTCGTTTGTTTTGTTTTTACTTTTAAATTCCCTTTAAGCTAGAATGATCCTCTTTATTTTTTTTTAAGTTCCAAAGACTCATTGAAAATTAAGTCAGTTGCCTTGTAGAATTGCTTCTTTATGGTATATAAAATGTCTCTATTGTTTATATTTCCTATGAACTAGAATATAGATCTAAATGCTGAATTACATTTGGATTCAGTTTCTTTAGCATGGATATTTCATAGGTAATGCTGTGTACTTTATATTGCATTAAATCAGAAGGCACATATGTCTGGTAATCATAAGTTTAGTGATGTTGAGATTGATCAGTAATGCAGGTTTTATCAGTCTGACCCTCCCATTGTGAAGTTCCTCATTAATCTTTTCACCTAATGCTTTTACCATTTATTGATGATTGTTACCTTCTTCAGTTTTTTCAACAGAGGTTACCAATTGGTGATCTTTTTAATTATATCATTTTCTCTACATTTACTAGATGGAAATTTTCTGAAAAGAATTTTTCCTTATAAACTAAGGTTATTAGGTGTCTCTGAGCTTTAGTTTGTACAGAAGAGAGAGGATAATTGTTTAATTCTTTCTTTTTAATTACCAGTGATCATAGTAAATGTTTGCTACCCTCATGCCTCCAGTGCTGACCAAGGAGTTTTGTTTTAGGTTTGTGCCTTTTATAATGGGATAGTTCAAGTTGTTTTTATAAAAAAAAGGAATATAAATAGAAAATAAATAATCAAGAATACTGCTAAATCACTACATTTTGGATTAGTATCTCTTGGGTTCATGAAAACTTGTTGGACGTGCCATTTTCTAGGATATAAGCAAATACCTTCATATTGACACAAAAATAGTTCTTAATTTGATGAGCATTCAAAATTAAATTTCCTAGTCCTTAAAATCCTATACCATCCTTAGTGTTGTCACTCCTGTTTATCCTTTAAGGTCGATGTGAACCTACATTTCAGTAATGATTTTTCTAAAATGTTTTTTTGCCTAATATTTCATCCTCCCCACCCTCCCTGCCTTTGGCAATATAATTTGGGTTGAGATAAATAACAAGCCTATTCTTAAACTTCTTTACTCGGTGAAGGATTAATATGCATAATAAAATGTCCAATAGTGATTTATTTTTTGAGTCAGGCTAATAAGAATTAAAGAGAGAGAGAGAATTAAAGCTTATAGAAGTGGATTTCTTAGCCTCCAAAGAAAAGATTGATGGTACTTTAAGCAAACTTAGAATTAATACTTTGTGAAAATATTCATTAATATGGCTATTTCTCTTCCTGACCTTATGTTTTACCAATATCTTATTATGTGGAGAAAATGGAGACATCAACATAGTACAGAAAGCTTATTTAACAGGCAAATAGGTCAAGTTTGTGTGAAATAGCAATTATGAAAATAATCACAAACAAGCCATTGAACACGATTTAATTAATTAGGTTATACCCAAAGAAAGGCTCTGCATTAATGTGTTTAACAACCAAGAAGGGCACATTCTGGTCACATCATGCATGATAATCTATAATAAATATGAGTAATCTAATGGAAAGGTGAATATATTATATAAATGAGAAACTAGGGGCAGAGATTTTGTTTTAGGTAGCAAGGATCTGGCCTCAATAGTTGTTAGTAATAAAATATCGGTAGCTAAGTCTATAATTAAAAAAAAATTACTCTACTAGTTCTTCCAAAGGCAACCTGTAGTTTAATATTAAACAGGATGAAGTCATGTGACAAAAATTTTAATATTCAATCTATATACAGATAGATATGTACATAAAATAACTTAATTTTAAATGGTTTATTGAAAAAGCCTCCTGGTATATTTACATAAGACAAAAGAATATGTAAAAAATTAAATTCAAAGTGTTTATTGTCAGATGAGATTAACACCGAGTTTCATGTCATCGGACCAAGCAGCATTGTCACTTGATGAGTTTTATGTATGCTGTTTTCAAAGAACCAATTGGTGAAGAAAAGCAGCCTAATAATTATAGTAGATACTCATTCATTCATTCAGCAAACATATGTCAAATATCATGTGCCAGATATAGTTCCAAGTGCTAAGAAAAAAAAAAGATGAATAAGACAAGGACCCTTCATTTAAAGAGCTCACAGTCTCTTTGGAGAATTATGTACAGAAACAGTTAACATAGTCCACTATGAAAAATTTTATAATGGAAATGTGGAAGATGTGCTGTGGGTGGCTTGAAAAGAATGGGAATTCTTTTGTCGGGGTAAGCTGGAAAGAGCTTTTCCAAGGAGGTAACTTTAGATTTGGGTGTTCGAGGTTGAATACTAGTCCACCAATTGGAAAAATGGAGAATAGCAATTTAAAATTAGAGAATCAAGCACATTTGTAAAGATAGGAAATTATAAAACAGCACGAGGTGCTCAGAGGTGACACGTCGTTCTGTGTGATTGGAGCGGAGGGTGTGTGAAAGAGAACGGCAGGGGATGAGACTCCATGCAATGTTGGGTGAAGGTGGGGAAGACTGGGTACCGTGAGAAGAAGCTTGGACTTATAAAATCCAGTGTTTATAGCTGTCCAGCAAAAGCTTTGATGTAGTTTTATGTAGTTAACCACTTCTACGGTTTGTGAAGGATAAGATGAAGGTGGGGAGAGATTCCAGGCAGAAAGATGAGTTTGGAGGGTATTGCCAGAGTTGAGGGAACATAAACCAGGGTAGTGGTAGTAAGAATGCCCAAAAAGGTGACAATTTCAGAAGTTCTTTAGAACATAGAATCAGTTAGACCAGAGGAGCAGTTGAGCATCATGGGTTATAGAGTGAAAAATCAAGAATTATTCTGAAGTGGTTAAATTGGGTGGATTACAATGACATTGAATCAAGGAGAACAGTTGGAAAAATAGATTTTAGGGAAAAGTTCCCTGAGCTTGGTTTTAGGAATGTTGAGGGTTAGGGAGCCAAAGAATACCCAGAAAGGACTATGAGGGATAGAGGCCTAGAAATATCTTCTTCCCCATAAAACAGATAATTTTAGAAGGGAAGCATCAAACTATCCATTTGAGAGTTGATTCAGCTTGGTGGACTTTCATTAAAGCAAAAGATTATTTTTCTGTCTATGGAAAAAAAGCAGGCAAACTTACAAATATGGAGCAAACGTGTTGGTCTAAAGTATCAAGAAGCTCAAAAGATCTCTTGATGTAAATTTTCACAATGTAGATATGAGAAAATTATCATCCTGTATTTCCATTTTAGATCCATATTGTGAGATTAGGCCCAGGGTTACCTATGATCTTGATTGAAAGAGATTTAATAGAAGGTTTTCAAATTTTGTTCAAATTGTAGAGAAAGAAGGTTGTTGTAAGGAACTTTTGAGATTTAGGGATTTTAAGGACTTTTTGAAAATCAGCAACCTCTAGAAAATAAAAGTAAGTTTTTTTGATTTATTAATGTGATAATTTAACAACTGATAACAGTTCATTTTGAGGGGGCTGGCCCGGTGGCATAGTGGTTAAGTTCGTGCACTCTGCTTCAGCGGCCCGGGGTTCACACGTTTGGATCCCGCTCATCAAGCATTGCTATGGTGGTGTTCCACATACAAATTAGAGGAAGAGTGGCATGGATGTTAGCTCAGGGACAATCTTCCTCAAGCAAAAAGAGGAAGATTGGCAACAGATATTAGCCCAGGGACAATCTTCCTCACCAATAAATAAATAAATAAATAAATAAATAAATAAATAAATAAATAGATAAATATTACAAAAGTAAATAAATTAAAAAATTAATAAAGTTCACTTTGAGGCCTCAGTTGCTTCCACCTCTCTCTCTCTTTCTGTCTTTCCTTCAGCTATTTTTCTAAAGTATGTGGACAAGTGGAATCTGTACTTAATAGCTAAGGTCATTGTTCATATATGCCAATAACTCTGTGGTTTCATCTTTTCCTACATTTTTGAGTAGTCAGTAAGATTACTGATTATTTAGTAAAAGGCCAAAGTGTCTCTCTCAGTAACCATTTAATGAATGAATGTGATTGACTTAGTGCTATCAAAAGTACTGAATCAGAAACTTAGTTGGAAATTAGTGAACTAAATCCTGTGGATAAATGACAGTAATAACACAAGTCATTCAGCATTAACTTTTGCTTTTAGTTAAGCCAATGCAAGCTGAGCACAGAAAAGGCTTTTTTACATGTTAATAAGGAATTGATTCCCGAGATGCACCACTAACAGAACTTGATTTGTGCGTTTGTGACATTTTAGAGAAACATGTATTTATAACACTATTAAACAAAATAGCCTTAAATCAAAAACATAAAGTGTGGTTGGACTAGTAGCATCTGGAAAGAATCAATCCCGTTGCCTATAATGTTTCTAAGCAACCACAAATTGGAGCAATGCAAGGATAGTTCATGGGAAGTTAAAGCTATAATTTTTAGATTTCCACAATTTTGGATCTGCTGTAGGGCAAAAACACTGAAAGCTAATTTACACATTCTGTCTTTATTTATTAAATACGAATTTCATGTGATATCAAATAATCACAGCTTTTTGTAAGCAAATGGGCCTTTTCAGGAGGTACAATTTAAGCCTTTCTTTGTTCTGTATAATTAGAATCTGCATATGTAGTCCAGCATACTTATTTTGTGAAACATAAAGCAACACTGAAATCATGGTATTATTGTTATAAAGCTATGAATTTGCTAACATACTTCAGATACGTTCTGAACTTTTACAATTCTAATTGGATTGAGTCCAATCATTGTCAAACAATCCTTCAGTGCACCTGTTTACAATATGAATCTAAATGTAAGTTGTTAATTTTCCCCTTTTTGCTATGTCTCCATTTGCATTTTATCAGATTAATTTAAATATAAATACACTTTACACAAATTATCTCTTAAAATCCTTGAAGGTAAATCTCAAAGTTCTGCCATCTAAGAAGAACACAGGAAAATACAGACTTTCTTGTACCATTTTAAGATAAAGCCATTTTAAAATACTATGATTTCGCAAAAGAACTTCACTTTTTTCCATGAAATAGGATTTCTTTTTAACGATGTAAAATAAGAGACTAGCCAAGAGGAAATGAAATAAATCTTTCTCATATATCATGCAGGAGAGATTCTTTTTTCATATAAATTTAGAGTACATTTACAAAAACTTTCCATATCATAAAAGAGCATTTTAATAGAGGCTATCAGGACTTTTATATTGGAAAAGCAGTTGAGCTCACCATAAGAAATATAGGAATATTGTTTAATTTGTTTTTTGGGGGGGGAAGGGAGTGTTGATAGAACATGTTCAACTATAAATAAAAAATTAATTGATCTTAGTAGTATATCAATTTTGATCAACAGAATAAGCAAGGTTTCTATGCTGGTATAGAAGATATTGCAGATTTAGTATGCTGCATACATATATATATATATTCTTTTTTTTTGTCTAAAAGGAAGTTTTTATCTACAAATAATAAAGTAGTGCCATATTATAAATGCAACATGATGTTTTCTTTTTAGTGACATAAACCAAGGGCTGAAAGAAACCAGTAAAAATTAATTAGTCCCGCCTCACTAACCTCCTTCGATCTAAAGCCATAGACTTTGATCCTTCAGACATAAGTGGGCAAATGGATTTATAAAACAGCCAGAATGGAAGGTGTGAAGATTGACGAGTATGCAGTGGGCACATTTCTCCTTCAGCTAGCCTTCCATAAAATAGACCCCTAGACATTCTCCTCCCACCACCTGCCCACACATATGATTAAAGCAGCCTTCATTAGCACTTACTAGCTTTGTCAGAGTCCAGTATTTTCTTCTGGGCTTTGGTTCCTTCATTCTGGCTCAGGAGCCTACTGCCTGTAATTTCAATTCAACAATAATTCTTTGAACACTTACAAGGCACCTATAATGTAGAGACCTAATAGGTGATTGAGATTCAGACACTGCTTTCCAGAAACTAATACTCTGTGGAGGGGAATGAGATATATGGTATTAATGCTAATAAAAAAGAATGCTGCCATTTGTTTATCATAGTGATACAAAGGAGAAGGAATTGTTTTCCAGGACCCTACTGTGTGCCACACACTGTGGTAGGCACTTTACCTTTGTTATCACACTCAATTCTCCCAACAATCCTATGCTGAATAAGGGATTTCAAAACCACATAATTAGGCACTAGTGTGACAAAACTTAGACCCAGGTCTGCCTGTTGGTCTGTCTGTCTGTCTATCTGACTCCAAACTTCCTACTAGTACCTTGCTGTTTCCTTTATTTCCAATTGGTGGAAATTGGGAAGGTTCCTCTGAAAGGGTGGATTATAAAGATGTAATTACGTAGCTTATTTTTCCTCTTTTAAATGAATAACACTGCAAGTTTTCTCAGGGATTCTAAGTACTTAATAAAGTTGAAAAATACATCTCCACCCTATGTCACTCTTATGTAGGTGAGAGGCAGCTCAGATCTGTGAAACTGTTAAATATTAAAGTATGAGAATGGATTGTGTATATCAAGCAGCAACATGCATTAGAGGAAGTGCATTCTTGTCAGGAAAAAGCAGTTCCCTCCTTTTTGAGGGAGAAGGGGAAGAGGTAAAAACCCTCTCTCTGCAGCACTATCGTAGTTATTTATATTGTCCATTTGAAATTTTGTTTATGGTGTTTTAGTGAAAGCATGGATTCAAAAACTCATCCTATTGTCCACCAATTGAGGGACCCAGAGCAAGTTGGATAGCTTCTCTGAATTTCGGTTCCCTCCTAAGTAAGGGGAGGGGATAAAGTTTTCCTCACATGTTGTTGCGAAGGTCAAATGTACCTGCATATACCTGGCACACGGTAAACCCTCCATACATGTTCCATTTCCTTTCTTATATCCTCAGACTGTTAAGAATGTCTGGCCCTGAGATTTCTCAGTGCAGGTTTGTACACAGCTGTTCTATCCAACATTCTTTATGTGACTTTGTGCAATTTGGGAAAGGCATGTTTCTAATGCTTCAACCATGTCTGTTGTATGAAGCCCTTTGTTCTCTTGGCTAAGTGCCTGATTGAATAGAGAGCCAATTTGTTTCAGGGGCCAACTTTCAATAGACTGGTTAAAGTAAATGAAGCTGTTCTTTATGTGTATGGTTTTTTAATCCCCTGAAGAAAGGCAATGTATGACCTTAGGCAAGTTATTTAGCCTCTCTAAGCCTCAGTCTCCCTATCTGAAAAATAAGATTATCTATCTGCCTCAAAATGTTGTCATGAGACCTAAAAAATGACATGTTTTAGATGCATGAGAAATATGAACTTTTTCTTTTCTTCGCCTTCTTCTTGAAGTCATTGACAATTTGTAGGACCTTGTACTTCTTATGAGAGACATAATAGCATGGTGGTTTAAAAAATGAATTCCAAAGCTATCAAACCTAAGTTTCAACCTAATTCTCTTCCATGGTGGCTGGGATAACTTCTCTGGAACTCTTTTTTTTTTTTTTTTTTTTCCCCATTTCTCAAGTGCGAATAATAGTACCTAAACTTACATATTTGAGTATTTTACTAAGATTGTCTGAGTTTATCTATAAAACATCTGCCATATTATAGTATAAAAATGTTCATTTGGGGGATCAAGTTGGAGATTTCAAATGAGCCTCTTGGGTAGTGGGAAAGATAAATGATTTAATGACAAGGGAAAGCCATCATAATGTGGAAAAATATATCCATATGTAATACAGACTTAATTCACTTCAATTTCAACAAACAATATTTGAGTACCTAGTGGTTATGAGGCCCTATACTGGACTCTGGAAATAGAAAAAGTTGGTAAGACATGAGTTCTAGGTTATGCATAAGTATATATTTTTTCTATCTTTCACTTGTTGAACACTTACTGTGTTTCAAGCACGTGAAATAAAAATAATACTAAACATTTATTAAATGCTCATTATTAAGCTTCATTATGAAACGCTGTGCTAAGTTTTTCATGCATTATTTCATTTAATCTCACATCACTCCTAATGAGATGTACCTTGTTTGCACATTTAATAGATAAGAAAACAGAGTCTTAAAGGGTAAATAACTTGTCTAGGGTTATACTGCAACTAATAAGCAGAATCAGAATCTAAATCCTGAATTTCTAATCTCTACCTTAGAAAGGCATGTTAACACCAAATTCATGATTTTCCTTTATGAATTGTACAATTTTCCCTGAGTGAATAATTTGCTTTAAATAGAATTCATGTTATGTATTTAATATAGTGGAAGGTTTTGACTGCGTGCTCTGTCTAGTGTCCATTTATTTTGGAACCTCACTCAAGTCCTTGTTTTGGAAGAATGTTTACGTAGAAAGCCACGAAGAGTAAGCAAACATAGGATACATTGTTATTATTAATAATTGTAAAATGATGAGAAAGTTATAAAAAGGCGAGAAAGGAAGTTGTGACATGCTGAGCAACAGGCTAATACAAGGTATTTTGAAAAAGCAGATTGAGCATTTTATTGCAATGTGTGTTACACGTCCTGAATATAATTGATCAAACCTTTAATCTCACTGAAAATAAGACCTGACAGTGGTGACATTGGGCACTTTTATAGTTTAGGATTGTTTTCAAAGTTACTAGTTTTATAGGCTGTGACAATACAATAAAAGCACAAAACAGCATTGAAGAGTTTGGATAAAGGAAGTAAATTACCTGTCACTGTCTGAGATCTTGCCTTTTCTGTTTGCATTAACCAAGAAAAGTAGATACAGGGTAGGTATAAATAAAGAGATGTGTGCATCTACTACTGTCTCTGATCAAAGCTTTCCAGAGTAGTGATAAATGCACAATTTATCAGGAATGGAGAATACATAGCCACGGAGACTTTGAACAACCACCTTGTGCTTAGAATGGGGCTTAGGAAACTACAGTTCATGGGCCAAATCTGGCCTACCGCTGGTTTTTGCTTATAAAGTTTTATTGAAACACAGCCATGCCATTCATTTAAGTATCATCTATGGCTGTTTTCATGCTACAGTGGCAGAGTTGAGTAGTTGCTACAGAGACTGTATGGCTTTCAAAGCCTGAAATGTTTACCATCTGGCCCTTTACAGAAAAATTTTGCTGATACCTGACTTAGAAGATTATCTAAATTCTGGAGTTTTCAGATGAAGTAGATAAATTAGCATAAAGCAAACACTCACAAAGCATACAATGTCCTCTTAAAGTAAAACCTTGATTTTTTAAGTAGTTGTCATAAAACCCCTTTTTATGAGCCTATTAATTATTTTGTGTGTGTGTGAGGAAGATTTTCCCTGAGCTAACATCTGTTGCCAATCCTCCTCTTTTTGCTGAGGAAGATTGGCCCTGGGCTAACATCCATGCCCATCTACTTTATATGGGGTATACCTGCCACAGCATGGCCTGATAAGCAGTGTGTAGGTCTGTCCCTGGGATCTGAACCTGCGAATCCTGGGCTGCTGAAGTGGAGTGCGCAAACTTAACCACTACACCACCGGGCCAGCTATTGAACCTATTAGTGTGGAGAAAGTGATTATTTCATCAAGGCTTTCCTGGAGTTATTCTTACATGTTTTATGAAATAAAAAGTTTTACATATAATCACTCTTTCAACAAATATTTTTGATTAGATTCTGAGTACTAGTACTGAACTGGGCAGTAGAAATACAAGTTGAGTTAGACGTAGCCCATGTCCTTAAAGAATTCACAGTTTATGGAGACTTTATACTGTATCTTTTCATTTAAGTTCAGTTTCTTCTAGATATCATATAGTTGGATCTTGGTTTATTGGCCAATCCATCAATCTCTGCCTTTTAATTGAAGAGTTTAAACTATTTACATTTGATGTAATTATTAATATGGCATAGATTAAATCTGCTATCTTGATATTTGCTTTCTATTTTTACTACTGTGTTTTTGGATTGATTTTGATCATGAGGTGAGTCAGTGTGGTATTGTTGATGTTCATGCTGATGGGGTTTGTTGAGCTTCTTAGATCTGTGGATTTATAATTATCATTAAATTTGGAAAATTATTGGTCATTATTTCGTCAAATAGTTTTTCTTTCCTCTCTCCTTTTCTGGGACTCCATTTGCACATATGTTAGAGTGCTTGATATCATTCAACATATCATTGATGCTCTGTTCATTTTTTTTTCGGTCTTTTTAAATCTTTGTGTTTCATTTTGAATAGTTTCCATCACTGTTTCTTCAAGTTGTCTTCTTCTGTAGTATCTTAATCTGTGGTTACTCCCATACAGTGTATTTTCGTTTTGGGTATTTATTTTTTATCTTTATATATTCCATTTCTTTTCTCATTCTCCTTATCCTGTTCATGTTTTTCTCTACATTCTTAAGTATATGGAGCTCATTTCTGTATTAGCTTTTCAAATGTTCTTATCTGCTAATTCCATCATCTCTATAATTTCTGGCTCTGAATCTATAAATTTTTTTATCCTGATTATGAGTCATGTTTCCCTGCTTCTTTGCATGCTTGGTAATTATTATTATTATTTTTTGGATGTTAGACATTGTGTACTTAATATTGTTGGTTGCTGGGGTTGCTGTATTCCTTTTGAGTATTGGACTTTCTCTGGCACACTGTTAAGCTACATGGAATTGGTTTAATATTTTTGAGGCTTGCTTTTAAACTTTTTTTAGGTAAGGAATCCCTAAATCAAGGGTAATTAGGATTAATTTATTCCTACAACTAAGACAATATTCTCTTTAGTCCTTGACCTGATGCCCAAATAATATAAGTTCTCTCTACTCTGGCTGGTGGAAATATGAAATATTCCCAGCTCTGTGTGGGCTCCGGGAATTGTTCAGTCTGTTACTTTCCAGTTGTTATTTCTCCAGCCTCCTGGAGCCTCAACACACGCATGCCTAGATTATTATACAACCAGAGAATTGGCGGGAGACGTGCTTTTCAGATCTCTGGGGTGCTCTCTCTCTCTCTTTCTCTCTCTCTGACATTCTGCCTGCAGATTCTACCTGCCTCAGCCATTACTCCAATTTCTGTCTTCTCAATGTATTGAAGAAACTGGGCTCTGTTTAAGTTCCATATTTCTTCCTCTCTCCTTGAAACTGCCCTCAGGCAGTAAGTTGGGGCAGTTGTTAACCTCACTTCATTTATTTTCTTCCTCTCGGAGACGACAGAGATATCTATTACCAAATGACTGAAAATAGTTGGTTTGTATATTTTGTCTAGTTTTCTACTTATTTATGGTTGGAGGGTAATTTCCGTAGTGGCTAATTCTTCATGAGTAGGAGTGTAAGTCACAATTATTGTAAATGAATTGTGAGATATAATGGATAATGGTACAATATTTATTTAGGTTTCCAGAGGCACAAACAACTTATTACCTAGAGAAGCTGGGCAAGAATTTAAAAGGAAGATGTGACATTTGAGTTGAAGCTTGAAAGTATAGGTAGGAATTTGGCTCTCAACACTGATTTTTTCATTTATTTGTATTTAGGCAACTTTATCTTCCATTTCTTCCGTTGATTACCACAACTCTTTACTTTTCAAGTCTTCTATCAAAATACTCATACCTTATTCTTAAGAATTGGCCTTCCTTAAAATATTGAGGTGATTGGCTTATAAGGACTTTTCTTCCTGATTTTCTCACCTTTCCTTAATAGGTTATCTCCCTTCAGAAGCATATTTACCCTCTTTCCTCTTGCTGAAAGCTCACCTGTTCATCTGTACCGTTGATTCCATGCCATTAATGGTTTTTGGGTGACAGGGGAAAGTAATATATTTAGAAACTAGAATGGATTATATTCCTAGGTTACCAATGGTATTTTCTCTGAATATGACTTTGGAAACCCTGATTTTTTTCCTTTAGTCTTAAGAATTGACTCATAAAATATATCAAGGAATTTACTGTGTAATATAAATTAACAGAATTTGATGCACAGATTTAAAATCAAGTGTTTAGTATGGAGGAAGCAGAACAGAGTCTACTATCTGATATGGGGAGCCATAGCAAGCCCTAATAGCCCTAAAAAGAAGGATGCTGTTTTATTTCTCATTCAACCTTAGGGAAGGTTGGAAAAATTAGAGTAGGAGGCCAAAGTATAATAAGCATTACTTTTAACATTTTTTAAAGAAGAGCTGTTTGTAAGGGTGCTTGAGGATTTCAAAAAGGATGAAATTTCTTTTTCCCTAGTTTCATATACTCTCCAGAAGTCACTGGACTTTCTTTCATTTTAAAAAATAAATTCCAGATGCCCCAGACAATAATTTTCAGGCCACATAACCTTTACTAACAACAATAAGTATATCTGGAAATGTATTAACTCTTTCAGATCATCTCCAGAGCACCTTTAATGAAGTTTAAGTCAATAAATTCCTCAATGATTCTATTGTAGACTAAAAACATTAACACACCTAGCAGAGACAGGGTATTAAGACCTAGTCCTTGAGTCTGCATCATTATTTAATAAGCAATGTGGCACAGTTAGGGGGTTAACAGATTAGAATAATGCATATTCTTCACTTCTCAGTTTTACCATTGTTTTAGAATATATACGTATCTCAAACCAATTTGGGAAAAATTTTTAATTGTTCAACAAGAATATTTTTAAAGGTGTACTCACTCTAGGGAAGCATATCGTTGTGTTGGAAAGGGGATCATTTTGTTGGCAGTGGAAGGAACTTACAATTTGGAGTCAGACACACCTGGGTTTAAATTCCAGTTCTTCTATATGTTATTGTATATGCTCACATACCCATGTCTCCCCAGAAAACCCCAACAGATATGGTATAATATCTCTCTCTCATGGAACTAACAAAGCAGAAGGAACAATATAAGAGAAATGACCTGGGTTCAAATCCCAGCTTTGTTATTTTTCAGCTGTGTTGCCTTAAATAAGTTGTTTGATTTATCTGATCTATAAGTTTCTTTATGCATATAGAACTGGGAATTAGGGGATAATAATACACATCTTATGGGTTGTTCTTAGGATTAAATAAGTTACCATATAGCAAGAGCAAAGCCAGTTTCTTGGTATATAGTAGGTGCCCAGTAAGTGACAATTTTTTTTGTTTTAATAATATTAAACATTAATCATCCAGTTGTGAAACTGAGTATGTACTGTTTGTCAGAGCTGGAATGGCACATTTGCTGACACTGTACCTCATCTCTTCACTGTGTCCTAACAGCCATTAATGTGCTGTGGTGTGATAATAGCCAAGTCTTTTTCCCGGAGGGTTAGTAGAGTTATTTTTCCAAACAGTCTGGAGAGAATTTACCACTTTAGAGTTATCACCAGCTTCCCCAGGGCTTAATTTCAGAGGTGTTAGAATTGAGAACAGGGAATCATTTTCATCTACTTAGTATCTGGCATAAAAAAAAGAAAATGAAGGCATGGAAATTGATTTCACATTCCAATGAAAAGAGAAGCTTGTTACCAGTTCCACCTCCATAAAAGAAAGACTGGGACTTGCTGTTTGATGAAGACAGAAGGTATAAGAACAGGTGCCCTTACTGAGCTCAGCGTCATCTGATAGTGTTTCAAACAATGCCAAGTCTTAATGGGGACTGCATTTAATAAAATTCCACAGTCAGCTTTTATCAAGGCCATTGCTAAGGAGATCTCTGCAGAAATGATCCAGAAAGTGTGTGTGCGTGTGTGTGTGTGTGTGTGTGTGTGTTTGTGTTTAAATTATGGATGAAATTTTGAGTAGCTGCTGAATAAACAATGAGATAATATATGTAGTAGTTCTTTGTAGATTGGAAAGTGCTATGCAAATATAAGCAATTGTCATTGTTAATATTATAAGAGTAATGTTTAGAACTCTTTTTATTTCATTTTTTTGTCCAAGTCTGTAGATATACCATAGTCTTAATTCTTTGTCCTAGCCAACTTTTAGAAAATCATTAAAATAATCCTCCTGTATATTAAGAAATTGTGGAAAAGATCTGCTGTGTTTTGTTTAATGCCCTGATATTTTAGAAAAAAATGATTGAAAAAGTGATTTTCAATCAGAGTTTTCATTTGTCTTAAAAATATTTTTCTCACTTTTACTAATAATTATTTGAAAAATAATGCCAAGATTAAAAAAAAACAACAGATACTAACATCTTTGTTGGTAGTACTTAATTTCTCAGTTCTTCATGTTATTGCCATATTTATTCATATACTTCTCATTCTGCCCCCTCCACTTTAGCAGTGCAATTTATTCATTCATTTAACAAATAATTCCTGAGCACCTGCTATATGTGTTAGATAGACTCTGAGGACACACTGGTAAGCACGGCCACTGCTCTTAGACTTGAAACAAGTAATCACTCGATTAGTATAAAATTCAACTTGATAGGTTCTATAAAAGAGAGGAACATGCTGCAGTCAGAACATGTGATGGCCAGGGAGGCTTCGAGGGAGGCCCAGGAAGGCTTTCCTGCAGAGTGGAAAACACACAGGACTTAGGGTCAAAATGCCTATGTGCCTTTTGATAAATTATTTTGTAGCCTCATGCTGTTTACTGTAAAATAGGAACGTTAATCTTTATCTCACGTGCTTGATATTGGATTAAATGTATAACAGAAATTGCTACTACTGCCCTTCCCCCTCTGCAATCCATTCTCTCACGTAGTCAGAGAGATCTTTTTAAAAGGATATCCAGGTTATGCTGCATCTCTGCTCACAGTACCTTGGTGGCGTTCTCTCAAGAAAAATCTAAAATCTTTCCAGTGGCCCCCAAGGTCCCAAATGAATTAGCCCTTGCTCACCTCTCCTACCTTACCTCATTCCATTCCTTGCTCACCCATTTCTAGTCACAGCAATTTTCTTACTATTCCTTAATCCCATCAAGCCAAGCTGGTTTCCACCCATTGGCCCTTGTACATTCTTTATTTTCCCTTCTCTCTCTGGAATCCTCTCTCCAAATATTCACATCATTCTCTGTCTCATTTCTTTTAAATGGCTTGCTGAAATGTCATCTCCTTGGAAATATTTATCCTGATCCCTTTTCTAACTTATCTGCTCCCACCCCCATTTCCTACCCTGGAATAGTCTAGTTCTCTTCTCCTTTACCCTGCTTTGAGTTTTCTTCATAGAACTTCTTGATAATGCTAATTGTTACAAGAAAACAACAATAATAATATTTACTACTAATAATATTTAATATTTGCCAGGCTCTCTTCTAAGCTCTTTACAGCTATTAACTCATCTAATACTCCGTATAACCCAAAGAGATAGGTAATTTCTATTAATCTCATTTCATAGGTAAGGGAATAAGACAGAGAAGGTACATAACTTACCCAAGGTCACATAGTGGTCACAGCCAAGTGGGCAAGTAAGAATTCAGGTCCAGACAGTCTTGATTCCTAATGTCGTGCTCCTGACAATTACACTCTCTTCCTGTCTCTGAGCTTGGGAGTGTGCTATCTAGTTATTTTTTCCCTTGTTTATTTTCTATTTTCTTGCTGACATATAAGCTCCATGACAAGGACTCTACATGCAGGGCCTAGAACACTGGCTCACCTACAGTGGATGCTCAGTAAATGGGAATGAATAGCAATGCCTGAAAGCACTTAGGGCAGCGCCTAGCACAAGCCGATCTTGATGATGTAAATTTAGGGTAATTACATTTTCCTGCTGTAGAAATCAACGTGTGGAGATGGAGGTAACTGTCCCTGGAAAAATTATTGAGTCTGACACATGTATCTTAGGTGCCCTCGCCCTCCTATTTCAATGTCCCTTACACTACTTTTCCTCCACTGTCAAGTCTTTAGGCCCCATGCTCTATCTTCCTGCCCCCATTATCTTTCTCGTTGGAAATGATCCAAATCCTTTCACTTGAGGTATACACAACTGAGTGATGACTTAGTGATACCTCAATGCAACAGGCTTCTAACTGATCTCATTCAGAAACAATATTCCATAAATATTTATCAAACACTGATTTATGTTTGCGACACTGCAAGATGCTGGGGAAATAGAGTAAAAGTCATATTCTTCCCATTCAGGGCACTGTAGCTCTTCTAATCCATCTTCCAGCATGATTTTCATAAAGTGTCACATTTGCTTCAAAATTTTAGTGGCTTCAAGAAAAAGGCCCTCTGTGATCCTTTTTCTCTTTCTTCATCCCGTCTCCTCCTATGCTCCAGTTATACTAGTGAGCCCCTAAAGCTACCACCATAATGGATGCCTTCTGTGCCTTCATACAACCTCTCCTGTTCCTTTCCGTGCTCTGGCATCACCTGGCTCACTTACTTCTCTTCAAATCCTAGCTCAATTGTCACCGCCTCCAAAAAGACTTCACAGGTCAAGCTTCTCTGTTGCCAGAAAATCCTGCTGGTGCTTATATCATCTTATATCATCCTATTTGCCAGGAGAACCTATAGATTGTGAACTAAAGCAGGTCCTATGTATTTATCACTCATTGCCACGAAACATTACCTTGCACAGGGGGAACTCATGCTTGCTGTATAATAGATGCCCCAAAATTGTTTGTTAAAAGGAGGAAAAGAAAGTAAAACCCCATTTGAGTCAAATTGATGTAATAAGCCTAATTGTATAATTACCAGCTTCAGTGAAGTTAGTGGGAGTAGAACTTTTCAGAGGGGTCCAGAACCTTTCCCACTGATGGTAGGTGCTTCTGGCTCTTGGTGCTGACTCTTGGCTGCAAAGGTGGGTGACACGGCATGATGTGGTAAATCTGGGGATTGGTGGTTGCTTCTAAGGTCTGGAGCTTAATTCTCTGTTCCTATTCTTCTAAAGACAACACTTCTAAGGTGTCAGTGAGAGCAATTTTCCATGGTTTATACACTTTAATAAGAAATCTTTCTTCATATTTCCAGCAAATAGCGTTTTTCTCATCCCTGAAAACAAAGTTATTCTGCCAGGAAGAAAATGCTTTCAGAAAAAAAAAGTGTATTTTCTTCTCAAAATTAGGGAAATAAAGATAAACATAGGAGGAGAAAAGGAGACCAGTATGCAAGCAAGGATGATTTATTTGAGTTTAAATCTACTAACGCAATTTTGTTGCTTGAAAGATTATAAGTAAGCAGTCTAATACACCTTTGTAATTCACATTTTTAACTATTATTTATGGAATACCTATAATGAATCAAGTACTTGAGTTTAATGCAAAGACTGGGCTATTAAAATCTTCTATTTTGACACATTTTTTATACCTTGGATTTTATATGATGTTACACTCTTTTTACTCAGATATTAAAAAAGAAATATTCTTATTTAAATACTTTATTGAGGAATTAGAATAATGATTGAATCAGATCTTTCATTAATTCAAACATTTATGAGAACTTACATTGTGCTGGATGCTAAGAATATAGTAGGGAACAAGCTGGACAATTGAGCATTTACTTGTGATAAGTGCTACAAAGGAGAAGTGCTGGGGATCTTATATCAGTGATGTCTGACCTATCAGGGAGGTTGAGGAAGATGTAACGGAAGTTAAATCTGAGAGCTAGAAGACTAGTGGGAATTGGTTAGGTAAACTGAATGATAAAGTTATGGAAGAAAGCTATTAAAAACAGAGAAATCAGCCTTCGCAAGCATTCTGAGACAGTAAAGAGTGTGGCCGGAGTGGCAGGAGAGCAGAGAGCCAAGAAAAAAGGAGAAAAATGAAGACAGAAACATATCATACACAACCTTGAGGGCCACATTAAGGATTTGAGATTTTATTCAAAGAACAATGATCACCATTTGAAAGTTATTAAGCAGATTGTGCTTCGTAAAACTATGGCTGCTGGATGGAGATTGGTTTGGAAGAAAAGTAAGTCCCAAGGTCTGGAGAGAAGGGAATATGGTCCATTGAAGAGGAGCCCTTTGATTTTGACTAGAAACTATTGTAGAGGTGAAAAAATGGAGACAACAGATTTTTTTTCTTCCTCCCTCACTCCCTCTCTCCTTCTCTCTCTCTTTCTTCTCTCTTTTTCCCTTCCTTCCTTCCCTTCTTTCCTCCTTCCTATTTTTGAAACTCCCTGACTACAGTATTGAGACTGATTGGGAGGGAAGTAAGATTGAATGGAAGGAGATAAAAAGGTTAAAAGCCATAATTATGACTTGAACTAAGATGATGTCATTAGAGATAGGGAGATGTGGATGAATTCAAAGGGTAATTCAGAGGTAGACACAACAGAACTTGATGACTGATACGTGTGTGATGATGAAGAAGAAGAATTGTGAAGAATGACTTTCAGATTTCTGGTTTGTGCAGCTGGGTGAATAGCAGTGCTAGTCACCAAGAGAAGGAACACTGGAAGACGACCAGATTTAGTGAGAAGACTGCGAGTTCAGTTTGGAGTAGTTAAGTGTGAGATATCTCTAAGGTTTTCAAGTTGGATTGCTAAATAAATCCTAAAACTGTTTATTGAATTTAAGTATCATGAAAATTTTCAATAGCCTTACGGCAAGTGGTAGAAATCAGTTTGGAGTAAGTTGAGAAGCAGGTAGGAGGCAACAAAATGGATAGAGTAGAGGGAACTGTTTTTGAGAAGTTTGGTTGTAAATTGGAGGGAAACATAGTGATATGTGGAGGGAGATTTTTTTTCAGATGCAACAGAGAATTGAACACATTTAAATGCCCATGAAAAATATCTAGTATAATGGGAGAATCTGAATATTCTGAAGCAAGAAGGAAAAGCAATGTGTACTGTAAGGAAGAAGATAGGATACGGGTACAGGAGAAAGGAATAAAACTCTTCTGTGTTTCCTCTTTAGTCATCCCTGAGATTTAGAGCTTTAAATAAAAATAAAAAATATTATTTAAGAACCTACTATCTGCCAGTCGTTTTCATAAATCCTTTGCCTTTCTCTTTTATAAAGTTCCACATAATCTATTTTAATGAACAATTGCCAGGTGGTATATTACTCCTTCCCAGCATTTCAGGGAATATCTGAAATACTATTACCACCAAGTTATTTTAAGACATTAAAAATGTCTCGATGCCTTGGTCCAGCCGCTGCCTATGCCAGCAAGGTGAGCCAGCAGATTTGTATGTTACAAAATGGCTGCTGCTTTACTTGCACCCTAAATCTCCCACAGGAATCTCTCCTGTGGCTCACTGGAACTGGAAATATACAAGAAAGGGAATTCTGGGAAATGTAGTTCAGTCTAGCCAAGTTGACACATCACCAAATCCCTGAAACAACTTCATTGTTTCACTTGGTTTCACCATGTAGTTCATTCTTTCTTTCATTTTCTCCTTTTACACAGAGAGTCACTTGAGTACTATATGCCGCGCATTTTGCCAAGTGCTTGATGTGTACTACCTCATTTAATCTTCACAGCTACCCTGTGAGATGGATCTATGATTACCCCTATTTATAGACGAGAAAATTCACTGTCCTTCCCAAGGTCCCTGAGCTAGAGGATGATAGAACTGTAATTGAAATCAAGGTTTTAGGACTTCTAGTTTGGTGCTTGTTAAACTAGTGGAAGAAAAACACGTGTACTTCATACTATAAAAAAAAGAAAAGGTCTTCTTTTGGTTTGGTGGAACTCTCACCTCCATCTTTTCTGACTGCATTGCCTCGTTTGTTTAAAAAGATTCCATGAATCAATATACCTTTCCAAAGATAAAGTTTACAAGAAGATGTTGTGTGGCTTAGACACGAAGATGTGCACTATCTGGCTTAAGCAGTTTGATAGAACTTTGTCGGAATTTAGCAATCTTAATATTTCAGCCCTAAAAACTTCTTGCCCAAGAGCTGTCGTTACTGAGAACTATGACTATATTTTAATTACTATATGAATTTATATATGGATCACAGTGTGTCCATTCTACTCCTCTCCCATCACTGCAGTCTATTCTAATTAGAGTTTCAACCTAAATCTGCTGAGGCAAGGTCTTTTTAAGTCTTTACCTCATGCCAAAAATCAGAATCACCACTTTCCTAGGATTACTGGCAAATTAATATTTCTGTTGACTACTAATTTATCAAAATTGCAAGTTCTTTAGAAGGACAGTAAAGGAACAAATATTGATGGAGTGTCCACTCTGTTCCAGACTCTCAATTAAAATATATCAATAAATCAAATGTTATTATATATATTACAGTCCCATGTTGTACCATTAATATTTTTATGTTTAAAAGAAATACAGTTCAGGGCCGGCCCGGTGGCACAAGCAGTTAAGTGTGCACGCTCCGGTGCGGTGGCCTGAGGTTCGCCGGTTTGGATCCCGGGCGCACACCGACACACCGCTTGGCAAGCCATGCTGTGGCGGCGGCCCATATAAAGTGGAGGAAGATGGGCACAGATGTTAGCCAAGGGCCAGTCTTCCTCAGCAAAAAAAAAGAGGAGGATTGGTAGATGTTAGCACAGGGCTGATCTTCCTCACAAAAAAAAAAAAAAGAAATACAGTTCAGAAAGTTTAGTTACTGGCCACAGTATAGATGAGTTTCTCACATTTATTTATTTATTTACATATACTTTACGTATGTATGTATGTATGTATTTTCCTGCTTATTTGAGAAGGATTTGAAATTGTTTTATAAATCTGAATATACTACAGTAAGGTAAAATAAGAGTAAAATTAGGAGAAATAATCAGAAATATGATATAATACAGTTTAAAATAGATCATGTCATCAGTAGCATTATATGTAGAATGTATGCCATGGGGGTCCCCTATAGTTGCTCAAAGTAAATACAAAACCTGACTCTGGTCTTTTAGCAGCCAGTGAAAAGGGGAAAAGATGATAAGGGTTATTATTTACTATGCCCTAAGATTTGAAGCAAACTTTTTTCCTAGGGAAACATTTTTTTTCCATAACTGAATGCACAGAGTTGTTTCCTGTTGGTGCTCACAAAAAGAGCTCTGCATAGCGGACTGTACAGTGCCCTCAAAAATATCTTTATAATAAATACAATAATGAAATCTCTAGGGCTTAAAAACAATAAAATCCTTTAATAGATATAGATGGGCTGATTCCAAAACATGACTCTCTAAAAGCAATTCTTTGTATTGAAAAGAGGGTAGGATGAGAATAGGAAGACATTGGTTTGGTTTAGATATGGTGCTCACTGATGCCCTAGATTATTTCAAAGATAGATTTTAGAGTATCTAGAAGACCTGATGAAGAGCAAATTATTCAGTAAATATTCCATAAATACCATTTTGTTTAATCAAATTTTGATAAGTATGAAATGGAACTGAATGAGACATTATACCTGCAGTACAGGTATTTTGTACAGTTGGCTAAAAGCAGAGCCATAGTCATTAGGAATCAGCCAAGCTAGGGATGATAATACCAGGGAACATTTATTAAATGATTCCTATATGCTAGACTCTGTAAAGCGTTCTACATGTATCATCTCGTTCAACCCTCTCCAGTCTCTTAGGAGGGTTTAGGAGCCCATGTTGACAAGGACCTGAATGGAATACCACTCCATCTCTGCATGGAGTTGGCTGAAAGAGTTTCTGTGGTCAGGGGCAAGTTCTCAAGAACTCTTCCTGGGTAGACTTTCCCACATAGATATGGATGAGTAAGGCCTCAAGGATCTACACTAGAGAGCTGTGGTTTTTAACTCATTTTGTGGCACATACCCCTTTACGTATCTGATGAAAGCTATGGAACCCATCTCTAGAAAAATGCAAATGCACACAGACATTTTGCATGTAATTTCAAAAGCTTTATGAAGCCCCTGAAACACACCCATGAACCTCTTCAGGTTAGAAAGCAGTGGAAGAGCCTGGCCCTGGTGGTTTCACTCTGCATTTTTTTCAAAGCCTGAATAATCAAACATCTATCTTAGCCATGTTCTTTAGTTTTTTTTTTTAAATACAGCATCCATAAATTTAAGGTTACTTTAATAAAGCAACTACCTGGTATACACATTGAGTTAAACTGACTGGGAAAATCATACCTGATAAAATAAATGCAAAGACTTTGTGTATAGCTTTTAACTGGCTTCTAATCAATCAAATGTTGGAGGATCTCTGCCAAAGGTAACCATACTAGCATATATTTGTCTATGAATCCCTTTTCTACAGCAATTAGATAGTAGTGCCTTTTGTTAGCTAAGGCTACTCAGAATTCATGGACATAAAACCAGGTCAACTACCTTTGAAGGATACCTATATTTATGGTCACAATTGTGTGCACCATGTTAGAGCTGCCACACATGGTTGTGCAGGTTGTACACTGCACAAGAGCTCCACATATAAGGGAGCCTCCTCACAATATAGATACCATAGAATTTTATATTTCTTATGTTAGCTTTTCAGCAGTGAAGTTTCTTTTTCTAACAAAATCTGAGTATTCAGAGGATTTTCCAAAGGATAGAAATGAAATGTAAGAGAAAATGTACCTTTTTCAAGTTTTATAAAAAATACTTTGTGGGAAGTAATACCCCTGTGGAACTTACCTATCTAGAACTTTAGCTGGTCATTAAAGTTCAAGCCAAAAAGAAGGTGACCCATAATACAGCCTGCTTTATACAACCCCCTTGGAAACTATTTCCTGATCCGTCAACATTCTGTCTCCAGTATCCTCATTCTGGCTTTATTAATAAGGTGGAGATCCTGTTTATATATTAGTAACTTCAGGCTTATAGTGAGCTCATGTGTTTAGCTCATGCTACATCAGGTATGGTTAAAGGAACTTGGGGTGATCAACCTGGAGAAGAAAACTGAGAGGTAATATAATCAAGAAGCTTTTTCCAAAAAGTGTTTTCCATGTGTATTAATTTGCTAGAGCTGCCATTGCAAAGTATCACAAACCAGGTGGCTTAACAGTCATTTATTGTTTCACAGGTCTGGAGGCTAGAAGTCCAAGATCAAGGTGTCTGCAGAGTTGGTTCCTTCTGAGGGCTGTGGGGGATAATCTATTCCATGTTTCTCCCCTGGTTTCTGGTGATTTGCTGGCAATCTTTGGCATTCCTTGACTTGTAGACACTCAGCATACCTATGAACTTCCAATAGAATATCTTGGATGGAAGAAAAACCTGGACATGGAAGAAAAAATATAGGATTTAGAGTGAGATATAGGATAAAATTCCTATTCTATCATTTCCAGCTGTCAGACTTTTGGCAAATTACTTAAGATCTTTGAGTTTCAGTCTTCTCATCCATTAAATGGATGTAATTATTCCCACCTAAGAATTTTTTTTAGGAATACTAAAAAAGAAAACGTATATTGAATCAATTATTTACCTCATTATGTATGGTCCTTGGCACATGGCACAAATATTACAACTAATAGTAACAGTGACAACAACATATGACATTTGTTGAGCATTTACTACGTGCCATACACTTTCCATAGTGCTTTCACCTGTGTTATCTGTTTTGAGCCCCATAATAAGACTTTGAGTGTTATTGTTATTTCTACTTTTTAGATGAAGATACTTCATCTTACAGAGATGTGATTAATTACTCAAGGTCACATAATGTCTGAGTAGGGATTCAAAACCATGTGTTTCTGGCTTCAAAGTCCCATAAACTCTATACAATCTGTGTCAGATAGAAATGGTCTAGGCTACAAGCAGCAACGTACCTAATAGTGACAAACAAAAGGAGGTTGTTTTACTCAGATATCAAGCTTATCAAGTTGGTAAACTTCTATGATATCAGGGCTGGCATCTCTGCAAACTTTGCCTTCTTCTCCTTGTCACTAGATGGCCTCCACATCTCTGGGCATTGTGTACTATTTTCGAAGACGATGGGGGTGGGGCAAAAAGGCACCAATAATGTCTGTCCTGTTTATCATGGCCACAGAAGCTTTCGCAAATTTCCCTTCCACTCTACCTGCAGACTTCACTTTCAGCTCATTGTCCAGAATTCAATCATATGGCCACCCTTTTCAAAAAGGAAAGCTAGACATACGAATATTTAGTTTTTCCAGAATCTATAGCGGAGATAGTCAAGGGAGAAGGTAGAGAATGGATATTGGCTTCACCAATCTCAAATACCTTACACATACCACTTCCCATTGATTTGACTGATTTCCTGTTCTTTTCGAGGGTAAAGCAAACACCAATGAACAGAAATAACTGGGAAGGAGATGTCGGCTTAATAAAAATTACAAGTAAAACCGTTCAGCAATGGCATGCCCACTTAACAATTCCACGTGGATGGCTTACTTTGTGGACGTGATAGAAATATCACTAAAGAATGAATTACACATCATAATATGCTCAAGGCTGGGACACGTCTAAGAGGTCGTCCAATACAGCTTCCTCTTTCACTACCCGAATAAATGTATTTCTTCAGCAACACTGCAACCAATAACAACCTAGCTTCTACCTACGCATAGCTAGCTAGGACCTTCGTGTTATTCAAAACTGATGAGCAGCCGTGTGTCGGGGAAGCAATAGGCTCCTTCTTTGAGAAGGTGTTTTTATTAGATGACCTTAAGTGACCTTTTCAGCCCTGACACGAACCACAAAAGGGCTATTTACCGTAATTGTTTCTTTTTAGTAATATCTGTGATGATTTAGTGAAATGACTATTCTAGAGCGTATGGAATGTTAGAGAAGACATCTTGAAAGACATCTCATAATGCAACATCCTTATTTTACAGATACCAACATTAAAATCCATATTATCAATAGAAGAACCAAAATGAAAACTCCAGTCTTAAAACTAGATGCAGTAAAATAAACGGAAAGAGCACGACTTGTTTTCGGATCTGGGTTCAAATCCTAGCTTCATCACATGCTGGCTATGTAACCTTGAGATAATTAATTTCTCAATATTTCTGCTTATCCCTTTTTCTTTTTCAGCTAACTTCAACAGACATTCACTGAGCGCCTACTATACATTAGGCAGTGTGTAAGAGATCACAAAGATGATTAAGACACCATGCCTAATTTGGAGGAGATTACAGGTTAGGGGGAAGGGCAGACATGTAAATAAATAAATAAATAAGTGAAATACTCTCTAACATAGGAATAAATGTGAGTGAGACATAGAAAGTAGTGGTCAAATTCATTTGCGAGCATTGAAGAAAGCTTTGCAGAATAGGATATAACCGAGCTGAGAACCTTGAAGGAAGAAGTGTTAGAACTCACCTTGGTGATTAATTTCAGAAATGATATCCCAAGCAGAGAAATAATATGTAAAAACATACAAGTTTTTATTTATAAAAAGAGAACACTGTAGATTTCTGATGACTGCCGTGATAAATGGATGTGATGCCTTCAGAAATACCATTTTCTTTCCTATGTCTTAACCCATTGCTTTTTCCTCTATACCAAAATTCAACAAACTTTTTCTATAAGGTTTCAGATAGTACATATTTTTAGCTTCATAGGCCAGATCGTCTCCCATACAACTACTCAACTCTGCTCTTGTAGGGCAAAAGCAGTCATCAACAATAAATAAACAAATAGCATGGCTATGTTCCAATAAATCTTTATTTACGAAAACAGAAGGTGAGCAGGATTTGGCCCACAAGATGTAGTTTTCCATCTCTTGCTCTATACCATGAAGCCTCACAGGTAATCCAGCTGTGCTAGTTCTATGTGTGAGTCTCTTATGACAAAGTACCGGAGAAGGACTATGAAACCTAACGGGAAAAAAAATAACAGAAATATGGACCGTAACACCATTTTCACTTTCCACATGTGATTCTCAGTCTAGGAGATAAGAGTCTTCATGTGACTCTTCTTTCTCTTGGGACATTACACAATCGTGATCAGTCCAAATTTTTTTTCAAAAAAAGAAGGTTTTTATTACAATTCCGTGGCCTGTTCCAAAATCTAAGAGGATAAAAAATGATTAATAGTTTAGGAGCTTAAAAATAGGTCAAGGGCCTAAAAAGCTTAAACATCACAACTTTCATATTAATCAGACTTGACTATGTTTTGTTGAGACTTAGTATTCACTCATGTATAGAGCTATTTCTTTATTCCAAAATATTACTTTCACATTCTCCAACTATGCTGGTTTCAAAATTTCCAAACCCAGGTTTCACATAGAATTTCCTGCAGTAATTTTCCAATGTCAGCATAAAAATTGTTCCTGTTAATCCACATTTGGAAAGATAATCTATGCGAAAACAAATGATTTGGCAGACATTTCTTTTCCTCTCCTTTCCCTTAATTGCATGAGGTTGCATTTGCAGCATGTTCTTTAAGGCACTTTCTAATGCAATTGAATGTTTCAGCCAAAATGAGCCCTGTATAGGGATCTCAAATATATACAGAGCATTAGGATTACTTTGCGAAGGACTAAAAAGTGATATGATGGGGCTTGAGTCTTTTTTTTTTCCACTTTGATTTTTATTGAATTTGCAAGATTGGAATATCATATATTTCCAAATATTTGAAATCTCTCTATATATACTCTGTAATCCAAATAAAAGGCAGCATCCCCATCCTAGCCTTCCAGGAAGTTGAAGAAATAAAGAATAGGAATGAAAAATACAGCAAAACGTGGTGTTGCCTTTCAGCCATCAAGTGATTTTTAGCTCTGGAATTTTGTTAACCTGAGGACTGACCTGGGTACCCCTATTCTTCAGACAGACAACCTCTGGTGGAAAGGAGTCACTGGGAATGGCCGGGGAGGACTTAGGACAGATAAGTTATTGCAATTAAATTAGATGGAGATCTTTTTTTTCAGGTAGAAAAGAGTTTGAATTTGATGGACCTGTTCCCTTTGGTGGTGGAAAAGACGAGTTTGTCAATATCTGATCGTGCTTTACTCAGCATTCTGCCATCTCCAACAAGAAAGAAACATAAGAGCTCTGAGTTAGTTTCACTCTCTCTAGTTTCCTTCTATTGGGAGAAATGTAAGTTTAAAAGAGTAATCATGCTAGTTAAGAGTGGTAATGATAGATAACATGTTGTGAGCACTTAGTATATCCTGGGCACTACTCTAAAAGCTTTGCCTATATGAACTTGTTGAATCTTTCCCAAAGCTCTCCAAGTAGGTACTATTATCACTCCAATTTTAGGGATGAGCAAAGATGAGTACAGACAATTTAAGTAGTAACCGAGGGTCACATATTAACAAGCGGAGGAGGCAAGCTGTGAACTCAGACAGTCTGGCTGGAGCATCCGTTGGCTCTGCCCCTTTGCTCCGTTGCCTCCCTTTTCAACGAGGCTTCAAACTAGACTCTGTGTCAGTATTTGTTTCTTAATTTGACATTGTTGTTGTTCTTTATTTCTTCATTCTTCTCTGGCTTTAAAGGAGAAATGTTTGATAAGCTGTACTCTTCAGAACATAAAGTGAGGATCATTGAATTCTGACCTCACTCCCTGTTAGTGTGGGCGTATTGAATAGCAGGTGGCATTTATGTTTTTTTTCTCTAAAAGGTGATAACTAGATGACACTAAGCATAATCATTATACTGACTTTTCACAAACAATGTTAAGTGGTTGGTGCTAAATACTTCTTGTGGATGAAATGATATTTCAAGACATAATTGTCATTGATAAATATCTGTCTATATTTAGGAAAAAATCTAAATTGTTGGCTATTTTAAATAAATTCAGTTAGGTAAATAAGAAGAGTGACAACAATAATACCTCCACCTTATATTTTTAGATGTTTTTACACTCTCCAAAGTGTTATAACCTATACCAATCATCCTAGGAATTAGGAAAGATAATAATTACTATTCCCATTTCTTTTTGAGGCACAATGAAGTTAGATATAAAGGCATTCCCTGCCCTTCACCTATGGAACATTCTCAGTACCCTGCACTGCTCCTCCATGCATTGAGGGCTCTTTAAACTTTGTAATAAATATAAATAAGCTTGAAATCTTCTTTACACATTGGCTCCAGGCAAGAATTAAATGTGATAAGCATTTTTTATCCTAACATTTTGCTCCAGCCCTTTCTTCTTTTCTTGGAGAACTCCTATCAATCCTTCAAATCCCCAAATGAGTTACCATCTCTGCAAAGCTTTCACTTTTCCAGTTTGTTCCTCTCTATTCATGCTCCCACGTTACTCTCCACTTATCTTTCTCATTGCTTTGTTGCACTGTATTGTCGTTATTTCTTGGTAAGTCTGTCTTCCTCACTGGATTAAAAGATGCTATGGGGCAGGGCGTTGTGTCTGCCCTGGTGCTTGGCATGCTGCGTGTGTTAGCAAGAAGGAATTTGAAGCATCAAATTCTACCTGAATGAGCACAAATTCCAATTCACAGGATGGACTCGGGTTAAGCTTTTTGCGGGGCTTTGTTGTTATCGTGTGGCGTTGTCAGTAACGATGCCAAGTCCTATTTTATCATTTTATACCAAATGGATGTGTTCAGTGTTGGTGCCCCCCCCAAAGTCCTTCTTTTCCTTGAGCCTGTTGCCTGTATGTGAGTTAAGTTTTAAAAGTAAGATTTTTTAGTATTTGCTTAAAAAGCAGTTATAAACTACTAATAATAAAAGCCATGGTTTGGGGTCATGTAATGTGCAAAGTGCTTTATATACACTTTCACAGTTACTTAGTCTTCATAATAAACCTAAAAGGTAGATATTATTTACCCTAAGGCGGATATGAAAGGCTTCACCTTGGACTAAATGATTAATGTGCCATTGACCAGTTCAGCTAACAGGTACTTAAAAGACAGTCCATTTGGTATTTCCTCTACCCCCGACCCTGCCTCTGATTCACAAATTCTCAAAAATCTAACACCCATATTCTGTAAAAGGATGGAAATAAATAACACTAGTTAAAAAAAAATAAGTCCAGCTTTCAACCATCACTCCTTCCAACAGGGACCCTAGATCACACTTCTGCTATAATATTCCTTAGTTTTTAAAATGCAATGGACATCCCTTTCTGGCGGTGGTAATTAGAGGAGCAAGTGGATAGAATCCACATTCCTCCCTGTTTGGGGTTTGGAGCCTGATCATTAGTGAAGCTCAGAGCTCTCAGGGCACTGCCTCCAGAGTCAGCAGCCCGCTCAGTGTGCTCCTAATAACAGAACAGCCAGCCAGCCCAGGAGGATGTACCAGGCCTCCAGCCCAGGGGTGTTAATGGGAAAGTTCAGGCTGGGGCATCTGTATGTGTTAGAATTTGGTAGAATGAAAGTGAACTAAGTAACTGAATGAATGAACGTGAATTCAGGTCTTTGAACTCCAAATGTCACATCTCCACTAAAATGGTTCTTCCTGCAGAATCATGGCATGTCACTTGTGAAAAAAAATGTTAATCTAATATGGTGCTTTACTATAGTGGGTCTAAACATAGGTTAATAAGGCAATGACTAACCATTATTGAAAAAGGGCACAGAGATTCTATGGCTGTATGACTCCAGATCCTGCCTGATTTATACTTCCCTACCGCTGCCCAAAGGCAAAACAAAAGGCCATATGGAAATGGCTTTTTACTTCATCCTTTACCTCTAGCAAGTGAGTTCACTCAGGGCTGAGAAGCCTTGAGGTAGAGTCACCCTTGGACAGAGTTGTCCTGTGAAGCAGTGCTTCTCAATCCTTTTTGCATTTTGGATTTACTGAAGAATTTTAAATCATACAGGTGCCTGGGTGCCTCCCCAGAATAATTAAATCAGAATCTCTGGGGAGATGGGTAAAGAATAAGCATTTTATGTCTTTTTTACAAGTTTTCTAACTGATTCTCATGTGCAGCCAGGGTTGAGACCCCTTGACTTATAGGCACTGAATGCCAACAAAAAGAGGCATGCTTATTTATTTCAGTTTATTACCTCTCTCCTCTTGCCATTTTTCTTTTTTAGTAGAGTAATAGCCATTTGTATTCCAAAAACCACAACTTCCACCACCACCATCATCATTCTGTATTAGGCATCTGTGATGCAACCAGATATTTAATATATATCTCAAGAGCTAACAACTCTTCAAGAATGGTGTTATGATATCCACTTTATAACGAGGAGATTGAAACTCAGAGAAATTAGATAATGATCTCATGGCTACTATGCAATGGAGGAGGGATTGCAAAGCCTGAGCTCCGCTGTGTACCACCTATCTGCTCCTGAAGTTGGAGACCTGGCTTAGCAGTTGCTGGATTTCCCTTAGCCCTCCTAGCCTGCTGAAAACATCTGCTAATTGAAGATACTCTTCTATTATCCATTCATCTGGACAGGATGCACTGTTCCTTCAGCCAGCTTTCCTTCAATCATGTGGATCCCACCGCTTGCATTGGCAACCATTTCCTATCTCCTGTCTGCCTCAAGCAACCATGATTCTTTCCACCTCATTCCAAGAGTAGTCCCTTTGATACCAGCCCCACAACTTTGATTTCCCTTCTGCATCTTTTGGTCTTGCACCTACCTCCTAATATAAGGCAAATACCCCAAAATTACTTCATGGCCAGGCATCAGTGATTTTGTTTCCGTGGAGGAAACGGGAAGAGTAACAGACATCAGGGTCGGGAGATGCCTGTTCAAGTCCCTGTTCTACAGTTTAGCAGCAGAGTGTCCTTGTAATATTACTTAATTTCTCTGAGCCTGTGTCTTTGTTGGTAAAATGGATCTGTAAATGAATCATAATACCTGCTTTGCTGGAGGTATATTGCACATTTCCTGACACACGAGCTGATTCAGAGTAGGCTCTAGGTAAGTGTTTATTTCCTTTTTTCTCTCCTTTCTACCTCTTACATAGGTGTCTGAGTGGTCGTAATTAACAACCACAACCAATGTTGCTGAAGTGTTGGAAAAGCACTAGTATTTGTCTAGTCATCCACTTATTTCCCCAGAGGATCTTTGAATTTAATATAAATATACAGTGCATGTAGACCTAGGCTTTATGCGTCTGTCCAGTAGAGGACTGTTTCTCTCCTGAGGCAGTTTGGACAATGAAACTTGGGGAGATTAAGGCAGCTGGTGGGATTTTGTGTTAAAAGCAATTTTAGATTATTGCCTGAGAAATACTGCTAGTGTGCCTGTGTTCTTCGATATTGCCTTCTTTCGTGACTGCCAATCAGCAAATAAACCAGACTCTCCTGAGAGATACTGCATTATTTTCTTTACTTTTCCCTGCGACCGTTTTTCTGGCTGTGCTTACTGGGGGACCTTCTGTAATTCGGTTCAAGCAGCTCAGTAAACATACTAGTCCTCGTGCACACACCAGCCTAATCTCTAAGTCACCACTGTGGCTCTTAGATGAATGTATGGCCAGGAGGTTTACTGATACTGAGGAAGTTCAATTCCCTATAATTATTTTTCTATACTTTGTTCTCTAGAGAGCAAAAGCAAGACTGCTCACATGTTGAAAAAATTTAACTTGTAATCTTCAGCTCTAAGAAGCACATGTACCAACAATGCCATATATGTAAAAATAAGACTCTTCTCTAAAGGAGATTGTTTTAATGAGGGCTTCTTTCTTGGAGAGACGCTGGAACTCTGGGATCCAGAGTTCAGCTCTGCTTCCTAAGGGGTGATCTTGATAGAGAGACTGAGCAAAGGACATTACACTGGAGTCCAGACTCATTCTTAAGTTGGAAAAATCATATATCATTGCATCAAATGAAGGTGGGAGAGATGATGGCATAAGACATGTGCAGTCAGCTGAAAGCAGGAGGGATCATCTTTTAAAATTCTTTGCCCCAGGATTTCCTTAAAAATAGAGACAAATAAAGAAAAAATATCAACATGCATTTATTGACTATCCACTGTGTCCATTGTATAGGATAAAAAATTGCAGGTAATTAACTGTTCTAGGTCTCAGCTTGGACAATAAAATGGCAATGATGAGCAAGGTTCACTTCAAAAAGTTTGTTGAGGATTTAATGAAATAATGGTTCTAATAGTGGCTGGCACATTAATGCTTCATAAATGTAAGTTCTTTCCATGCTATTACTCTAGCTTTTAACACAATTCCAATAAGTTTTATCAACTATTGGAACCTTTCCTACTCTCGGAGTGATTGAAGTAGGGAGAGAAAGCTGGAGAATTAAGTGATAGCTGAAACGTTGCTGTGATATAGAGGGGAAAAGAAGTGCTAAATCCCTCTATAATGTGTGGACATATGTGCACAAGATGTCATAGCAACTTTTGGATATTTAACATAAAGGGAAGTAAGCCACTATAGTCTGTGTAGATAACACTGTAATGTAATCGGTTACAATAATAGATGTTTGTAATGAATGATCCTAGTTAGCAAATTCATATTAATTAAAGCTAATAAAACTAATAACTACTTCTATATATGAAGAATTATGATAGCTGTCCTGTATATATATATATATATAAAATATATATAATATATATAATATTTAATTATCACATGAACATTGCAAGGTATGTATTATTAATATGTTATAGATAGGGAAACTGAGGCTCATAGTTGTTAGGGAACTTGTCCAAAACTGCGAAGGGAATCACTAGGAAAATTTTAAACTATCTGGAAAATCCACTTACTGGGAATATCTCTTTTTTTGATATCCCAGAAAAAGTGAGTTGCAAAATATTAAATGAAGGGTTTTAACCAGTTATATATAAAAATCTTCAGAGAAGAGGGTTGATCAGGTTGCTTTCTCAGATTTGAGTTCATTAAGGAAATAAGGCTTGGACTGGTAACTGAGTAGGTGATGAAGAGAAAGGTCATATCAGAGAAGCAAACCTTGGTGGACAATTGCACCAAGTTGGAGATATAAGATTCATGTGGGTGGGGAGTTTGACCTGTACAAATTTGATACTTGGCTCAAACTGTGTTTTTAAAAAACGATTCATGAATGAATGAATGAATGAACGTCCCTCTTATTTACATTGTGGTACCAAGATGCATGCTGCGTATTGTGGTACTTCAGTAGACCTACGCATCCAGTGAGCTGTCCTCTTGATTTTATATTTTCATATTTCCAAATATCTTGATAAAGTTTACTACTTCCCTTCTTGCTTGATCTACTTGTCTTCCGTCCATGAGGAGCTCCTGTATGGGTTTTGCACCAGATGCTGGCTAAATTGCCAGCTCCTGGTCAAACCCATGGTCATTGTGCTGTAATGATATTTTATGAAGTGCTGTTTCTTCCTTACTACTTATGTGATGGAGAGAAAATCCCTTCCGTTTCTGAAGTCTTGTGTCTGCTGTGGTTTCTGTCAAGTAAGTCCTTTTGTGAGTCAGTAAACTGGGAAACATGCCCATAAGCCTCAGAGGCTATTAGCAAGGCTAATACAATACAAAGAATATAGGTTTTAAGACCATTATCAGAGATGGAAGATCTAGTCAGAGGTTCCAAATTGTCTAGTCACTTACACCAAATTTTTCTTCGTCTGTAAAATCTACTGAGGATGATATTTAGTCATGTGAAAAAAATCAACATATATTAAACATAAAAGCAGATTAAACACAGTAAGCATAGTATGATGCTACTTTTGAGAAAAAAAATTTATTTGGAAGAAAGTCTGAGAGGACAGTACCAAAATATTAAAAACTGTTATCTCTAAGAAAGGGACAGTGGATAATTTTTCTCTTTGACCATCTGAATTTTCTAAGTTTTCTACAATGAATGCAATAGTTACAATAACAGTACTAATGGTAGCCTGCTTTTATTAAGAGTGCTCACTATAATGAGCTAACTGTGGGCTCTGCTCTAAGGTCAGACCACATGGGTTTGGATCCTGGGTTCCCCTTTTATTAGCTGTGTTAAGAAATAGGCTAGATATGTCACACGTATTGTCTCACAACATCTCGACGAAGTTGATGCCACCATAAAGCCCAGTTTTATTTGTAAGAAAATTAAAGCTTATAGAGTTTAATACACTTTCCCATGTTCACATAAAAAGTGCACATATTAAAACAATTGAATAAAGGTCAAAGAGAATTATCCTGATAAATAATGTCATACTTAATCATGCTAATTATAGTGAAATGTCACAAGTAGATTTTATCAGGATCACAAAAAGTTTAACAATATAAATATGTATATAATGTATACATACATATATGTATATGTGTATATGTGTGTGTGTAGAGAGAGAGAGAGAGAGAGAATAGGCTTGTTTTCCCTTGGGTTGAGTTTGGAAATTGAGAAGTGTGAGGGTAAGGGCAAGAATATTCAATTTGTGGGTACTCAGTTACACCTCTACTCAGCAAATTCATCCAGCTTGTCTTCTCCTCCTCTCCCTTGCTACAGTCATCTATGCTCTGCATCTCTCCAGCCCTGAAGAGCTGTGTAACCATAGGCTTGCTTCAGGGTGGGAAGACTGGCTGTCTTCCCAGACTTGGCTCCTGGTGAGCCATGTTGGTCATTTAATGTGGTTGCTGACTCGGGGCTTAGCACTAGAGATGATGACCCACCAGAGGGAGAGGGCTGATGAGAGCCAAGAAACTGGGTCAAAAATCAGAAACCAGGAGAAGCAGTTGATCCATGTGACTATTATGGGACTCAGTGATCTTGGTAAGAGGAATCTGTGAGGCCAAACTTTGAGTGGAAGTAAGGGAGCAAACTTTATGAGTCGCTGGTCACTCCCTGGGTAGGCACTCTTTTGTAGCATGACAAGCAGTCATGGGGTTAGGTGAGGGTTGGAAATGGTTGTGAGGAACTGAATTGAATGCAGCACTAAAGACACTGGACTTGCTGTAGAAGATTGGGGAGCAGGGAGAGATGGAGCTAAAGAAGTCAAATAGTTCTTTATCAGGAGGCTATAACAGCTATCCTCCAGTTGTTATAGCATTTAATCAGAGAAATAACCTTCTTTGATTTTATTTTTTAACATCTCCCAATTATGTTGGGCAATGTTAAATTACCAGATAGGCAAACTAGTGATGTGTGTTTAGAGAACTAGCAAAGGGTGGGCACCAAAAAGTGAGAAAAGGCCTTAGTGGTAAACACATTCAAAATTTTGCAATCAGAAAAATCTAGAAAGAAGCTATTTTAATTGCAGCATAAATATGAGTAACATTAATTAAAAGAGTGAAAAATTATTTTTAATTATATTGGTGAGGCTAGTAATCTTTTCAGGGCTTGGAGCTATTAAATATCTTAATCCAGTCCTGTTATTACAGTAGGCTTCTTCATAGTCATCTTCATCATCATCATCATCGTCATCATCATCACCACCATCACCACAAAGAAGCCTAAAATTTGAGCCCTTGCAATGTACCAGGTAGGCATGGTGCTAAGTGCATTACAAGCATTACCTAATTTAATTCTCACAACAATCCTAAGAAGTAAACATCACCTTCAGATCACAGATGAGATGACTGAGGCTAAGAGAGGTTAAGTGATTCGCAGAGGTTCCACAGCTGATAGATAGTGGAGTTGGGATTTAAATCTGTTTCTCTGTCTTCAAGAGCTTTCAAGTCCTCTGTGAGTCAAAGGTCATATTATTAGCAATATAGGGAGTCAGAAATGCCATGCAAACTCCAGGTTTAAAGGGTTTGAAATGGTTAGAAAACTTAAGGCTTCAGCATATCTATACTGCTTTAGAAAAGTCATCTCAGCTTAGATGTTTGGTCCAGAATTCCTCAGAGGTCTGTCAGTAGTGCCACCCTCTTACTCAACAAATATTTCCATAATTTCCACCTAGGGTATGTCCTTATTATCAAGATAAAAGAGATCTGGGGTTTTTGGGGGTTTTTTTTTTGCCTTTTCTTAAGTTTAAGCAGCACGATGTTGCTACCAGTACTGTGGCCAGCAATGGTATAAATTTCTTTCTGTTATTTTTGAAGTAATATTAAAATTGTTATTTAACCACCTTTTTTTCCCTCCTTGTCTTCTTCCCTCCCTCCCTCCCATCCTTTCCTCCTTCTTTCTTGCTTGCTTTTTGGCTTTATCCTTTCTTTTTTTGTAGTAAAGGAGTTTACCTAAAATATAAGGCTGTGAGTTGGTTCTGGCTAGCATCAGTTTTAAATAATAAGGAAATATGTATTTGGGGCTGTAAATTTTAGCTATTTCATTTTGGAATGCATTTTTTTTTCATGTGGAGCTGTATACATTTCAGGTTGTAAATTAATTCAACACATTCTGATTTTATTTGCCAAATTGATCAATAGTGGAACAGATTTTACTTTCATATACATCAGCTTTCTTGGTTGAAATGTCACATACTCAGCGAAGCTGTCCCTCAAGCCTCTTGTGCATATTCTCATAGCCTCTAAACTTCTCCTTTATCACCATTATCAAAGTTGTAATTGAATGATTATATCTCTTGTTATTTATTCAAGGTCTCCACCATTAGTCTGAAATCAACATCAGATCAGGGACAATATCTATCTTATACAGTGCTGTAAACTGAATATCAGGCACAGTATTGGATTATAGGCATGCAATTAATATTTATTGAATGAATGAATAAAATTCTCCATCCCTAATTGTTTCCTGTATTTGGCTCTTAATGTGGTGGACTAATAGATTTCAAGTGTTTCAATAGTTTGCTGCCTCTGAGAACTGAAAATGTCAACAGGTGACTGTACGCTTGAAAGTTAATGGAAACCGAGAAAACTATGTCATATGTCACTTCTCTTTGGTAAATTAACACCTCTGTATCTGCTAGTGAGTAAGAATAGCAGTTAAGTCATGTGGAAGAACTAGCAGAATACACAAGAGTGTCCCCTCAGACTTCTATACTTGTGTGGTCACTAATGCAGGTCAGACCTCAGAAGTTCTAGGGTTTATTTCTGGAAAAGTATGAGCATTGTTGGCATAAAAGCCAAACATTTCAGGATTTCAACAACAAAAGCTTTCCTCTGTCCTGACTTTGTGTGAGATTCCAGGAGACTAAAACATAAGATTGGCGTACCCTTAAGGAAGGAGGCTGTGAGAATAGTTTTCAATTTAAATATTGATTTAGTGAAGTTCCCAGAGGCCGTTTCTCTGGGCAACTGTTTAATATTTGGGTATTGTGGGGCTATGCCAGCCTGAAGGGCGTATGGAAGTATCTGTATAGTTTGGTAGCAGATACTTCTGGCCATCACCTCTGTCTCCGCCCACACCCCCACTCCCACTCCCAACACACACACGCTCACGTACTCCACTGAGCTCCACTCTCTGAACCCCACCATTCTTCTTATAGGCATCATTGTATTTGTGACAATAACATCCTTAGGCATTTGTAAGCTTTAAATGATTTGTCTAAGAACTCATATAATTTGACTAAGGTAATTCTCAGTATGTGTGCTATTGTGAGGATTAGAGATCTAAATGCTTAGGCTCATGGAACTGACTTGCAGAGAATTGAAATGTAAAGCTAAGCATTATGGATTTTTTTTTTTTTTTGGTGAGGAAGATTGGCTTTGAGCTAATATCTGTTGCCAATCTTTCTCATTTTGCTTGAGGAAGATGGTCCCTGAGCTAACATCTGTGCCAATGTTCCTCTACTCTTTGTATATGGGACGCCGCCACGGTGTGGCTTGATGAGTGATGTGTAGGTCTGAACCCAGGATCGGAACCCGCGAACCCTGGGCCACCGAAGCAGAGTGCATGAACTTAACCACTATGCCACTGGGCCATCTCCAGCATTATGGATTTTAACGTTAAGATAGTGGTGGTATCATACTATGGATATTTTTTGTTTAGAGACAGATCTATTTTGTTGTGAATGCTGCTTTTATATGGGTTTCTTCATTCTCACTTAAAGAGCTTAGCTTTAAGGAAAAAGTGTAAACAGCCTTTTACTTTCCTGTAGCTTAATTGTACATATTAACTGCCAAAGTTATTAGGAACTAGAAGTGATTGCTTAGATTACCTTTGAAAAGGGGCCAGCTCCTCTCTGGTACAGTAGAAGGATATAGCAGAGATCAGCAATATCACAAAGAAGAAACTGTCAACTGAATGCCAAGTCAGGCAAGGACTAAACCCAATGGTTGACACAACCCTAGATCATAAGATAACATACTTTAGTCAGAGCCTAATTTAAAGCAAAACAATTGTGTTTTTGCTAGTTGGGGAACCATTTGGAATGCAGATGCTTAACAGCACAATTTAAATTTTAGAAACACTTTGGGCAATTTTTAAAAGACCTTTCCTTGAACCAAGGTAGCAGAGGAATGTCAGATCTTCCCATGTAGTCTTTCCCTTGTAGAAATCTTTGTAAAACAATAGGGACTTTGTATGTGAACAGCCAAAAGACAGTTGATGGGGAAAGTCTGAAAAGTGGGCAGGAATGCAAATGGTGCATGTAAATGATGTTCCAGTGTGCAAAACTCCTACTTAGTCACTCACCTGGGTACTACTGAGTCTCATCAAGAGCCTGCACTGCAGCTCGATAATCAGGACTTCCTGTTGGATGCTTGCTCCCAGAAGGATTTGTTTTACTGCCCTTAATTCATTTTCTTTTCTACCTTGCATGAGATTGATTTCTATCCTGAATGGTCTGGTGCTTTCTGGAGCTGAAAAGGGGCCTGCCTGCCATTGCACAGTAACCATATCAGTGGAGAACGATACAAGCATTCACATCAAGGTCCTCCTTAGCTTGACTAGTAATTTGCTCCATGTGGAACGAGGTGCTGTTTCTGCTGTGCTGCCTGCCTAATTGAAAAAGGCCACCTAGCAGATTGGATGCAAACAGGTAATAAGTTCCCCCATTGCCCTCCAGACAGGCTAAACATTACCTGCCTAAAGAGGGCAAGCAATATTACGGTCTTCAATAGGGAATTGTAAAAATAAGGAAGGAGAAATATCAGATATTTGATTTTGTACTTTTCTTTCCTAGCAGATTATTTTGGAAATTGCATATAAAGTGACACACAATTCTTGCTGCACAAATTACACCATAAGAACATATTCCAAGGATGAAGTAAATGACCTTTCTACAGAAAAGATTTTACTGTTAACTGCATGCTAATAAATTTCCACCAGGTGAATCCTCCCTAATGTATTTTCAGTGTCAGTACCTGGGCTCCAAGAGGGGCATCCTAGACCCAACATCAATTCTGCAGAACCCAATCCACAGATCATTTGCAATATCATGTTTGCTTTGTTGGCTTATGAGTAAGATCTAGAATAGAGGAGATTTTCTTGAAAGGTCTCACAGTGGGCACTTCGGCACTAGGGTGCACAATACCATATTTCATTTAGCCCAGCAGGCCTAAATGAATACTCACTGTCAGGTGGTAAAGAACTCCACCCCAAAGTAGCTGGTAACTCATTTCTGCTTGGACTTCGCCCGAACATGGGTTTTATATAATTAGAATTTGAGTTGCTTTCCCAAAGCCCCCACAGCTTGACTCAGAGTTTAACATTTAAAGTACTTATATCAGCCAAAGAAAGGCAGCAGACTCACATCAGTTTTATTCATCTTTTTTTTTTTTGAGGAAAGCAACATGGTGGAGTAGGAAGCATGAGGATTTGAAATCAGACTGACCTTGGTTTGAAGCATAAATTTACCATTTAATGGCTGCATGACCTTGAGCAATTGCTTAACTTCTCTGAACCTCAATTTTTTCATCTAGAAATAGGAATAATAATATTTGCCTTTCAGGGCTGTTGACAGAATTAGCTCTAATTCTATATATTTCTTGGCACATTCATAGCAACTGATCAATAAATAGTAGCTGCAGCTGCTATGATTAAAGCTGTTCTACAGCCAGAATATAGGAGGTTTACATAAACTCAAACCTCTTTCTTGTGCCCGCAAGGAACTGCGGAACCTCCTGGACTTGTATGAGAAACCACAATTAGACAAAAACTTTATTTTCATTTCAGCCATTCAAGTTTAGGAAACCATTTCCTCAGACCTCTCAAAATCCTGATTAATAATTTCCTTAGGTCATAAAGAGGAACAAAGAAGGCAAATGCAAATTTTATGCTAACACCAAACTTAAAACCTTATATTCTAGGTTCACTAAATATTCCTCATCTTTTACCCATTTTTTGATGGAAAAGGGAATGACATTATGTCATGTGTTCATCCCTATAAAGGGAGTGTGTTGTGTGAAGAGACAGGATGGAATAGTGGAAAAATTTTGGACTGAACACTAAGCTTTGAGTTCTGGTTCCAACGATATCACTTATCAGCCGTCTGACTCTAGACACATTTCACAGTAATGAACTTCAGTTTTTCCCCTGCCCTGCCTACCATGTGGGGCCATTTTGAGGATTAAGAAAAATCAAGGATATAACAGTATTTTCAAAAACCAAAGTCCAACACAGAAGTGAGATGCTGTTTTGCACAGGTTTTCATTCATTAGTTCCAGTGTTGTATGAACCTTGATTTTATTCTTGGTTCCATTCTTTATTAATACTATGACCATGGAAAAATTATAGAATCTTTCTAAGCCAATTTCTATATCTTAAATGGCATCTCATTGTTTACCATATAGGGTTATTAGGATCAAATGAAATACCTGTGCTTGGGACATAGTATAAGTACTCAATAAATGGTAGATATGTTGTTGTTAGTGATGATGTTATTTAGCACCTGCCCCAGGGGCAGATTGCCCTGCCCAAAAATAGGAGTTGGGAAGAAATTTAGGACCAATATGGAATCCTGACATTCAAATGAAATCAATTGACCTTTATTGAGTGTCTGTATACAGACACTGCAGAACTTTAAAATGTCAACCTCTGGAACTTATAATTGGAGTCGGGAGGGGTATAATGATGAGGATGATGATGAGGAGGATGATAAAGTTTGTTGTGCATTATTATGTGCCAGTCACTGTACTAAGTATTTTACAGAAATTAACTCATGTTATTCTCACATCAATCCTATGAGAAAGAAACTATTATCAACCTTATTTTATAGATGAGGAAACTGAGACACAGAAAGGTTAAGTAACTTGCTCAAGCCCAAAGCTAATAATAATGGTCAGAGTTGGGATGTGTACCTAGAAGTCTGATTCTAGTGCTCATGCCTCATCTATTATGAATGGAAGAAAAGTAGTACATAAATATTGTACAAAGCTTTATCACATTATGCAAAAATATAGAAAAAAATGTTCCCAATGAGGGGAAAATTGCATCCAACTTCAAATATTTATGCAGCAATGAAAATGTGCTCAGATCTTACATAGGAATGGGAAACAGCTGTTAGGGAAGGGGAGAAGGTGCTTGTCTCAGCCTTTGAATAAGTGGTGGAGGTAGGATGGACATAGCAGTCTTTCTTCAGGGGTCATGCTTCTAACCACTGTATAATACTGCCTCTCTATTTGGCAAAGTCTTATTGAAAGAATGTAAAATTGAGAAAATAAGCCAAAAAATTAAGCATACCATACTCTAACCATCTTGCTGTGTGTTAAAAATAATTAACCATATATTTATAACAATAATATATTAAATCTGTATTTTTACAGTCAATTCAGAGGTATTGTGATTAAATCTAAAGATGTTGACAGGGCATCACTCATCAGCTATGCTTGTCTTTCGGCAACCACTGAGTAAGACCTCATAGACACTTAGCCCACCCCCTTAATTTTGCAAATTAGGTCATTAAAACTTAACAAGTTATAGTAACTTGTCCAAGATGAGACAGCTAGTTAGTGGCAGAGCTGGAACTAGAGCATGTTTCCTAAAGCCTAGTCCCATATTTTCCAAGTATTTACTGAGCAATAATAATTATACTGTGAGGCAATGGCAAGGAGGGTGTGAGTTTAAAAATAAAATATAGTCCTTGCTCTTGAGAAGTTTATAATCTAGTAGGAAAGACACACGTGCCCACGTATAATTATAAAACTCATTATGATGGGACAAGTTCAGTAGCAGGGGAGATCCCATACATTGTCCCTGTATGTCTCCCTTTCATCACTCAGCACACTTGTTTATTCAAGGTCTTTCTGCTCTGCTAAATTGCTATACTGTCTACAGCTCACTTCTTTATCCCTAGCATAGTTCCTGATGCAGCATAGGCACTCAATAAATATTTATTGAACAAAATGAAAACACACAAAAGCAAAATAACGTGGAATCACAGAGGAGGGGATGATTAATTAAATGTGAATTTGAAATGTACAGGCCAAAGCAAAGCCAATTAGGTAAAACTTTACTAAAATGTCAAGTCTCCAAGGAGAGGAGATCATTCAGCAGGAAGAGGGCCTGTCATTTCTATTAATCTATACCACTGCCTTTAGGCCAATCCACAGATGAATTACTTCTGACAAGTCAGAATCTGGCTTATATTTAACTCAGAAAGTTTTTAACCTTTTGATAAATTTAGAAAATATCTATTACAAATCATTTATCAGAAAAATAAGACCATGTATGACTTTGACCAAAGAAAGACAGATTTCAGCTCATGGTTCTCTCTCAAATTCTGAATGTGAAAGCTCCAAAAAGCCAGGTAGACTGCTTCAGGGGGACTTGGCTGGTGTCAGCCAGACTGTCCTAAAGTCAGAGGAAGGTCAGTTTTTATTTGTTCCAGTTTGATTATGTGCATAGCATCATTCAACCTGACTCTGTGTTTTATCTTTTTTGAGAGATTTCTTTCCTCAGTTTGTGACTGTTCCCTCCTCCTTTCCTTTCTTCTTTTTCCTTATTTCTTTCCCCCTTCCATCCTTCTTTCCTTCCCCTTTCCATCCTTCTTTCCTTCCTTTCTTCTTCCTTCCCTCTCTCTCTCTTTTCTTTAGTTATGAGTCACTACTATAATGTTATTTTTGCACGTCATTATTCATGCATTTCCTTCCTCATGAAGCAGGGGATGGCACATGCCTTTATCCTACCTCAGGCCCCCACACTCCCATACTACCTTGTCTGTTCCTGGCAATCTGAAACGGGTCAGTAGAGCATCTAGCACTGGAATATTGGGGGAGACTGGTACTTGGAAACAGCATTCCCAGGATGTCATACATGTTAGGTTCCCAAGAATCTGATAAAGAGCCATGAGCTCACTCCCCCATTTAAATAAATAGACTTTAAATATTTAAATTAACTTTCAAGTTGATTAAGGCTTGGACAAGAACATATCAATGCCTTATATGCACCAAGCTCAGTTTTTAGTGCTCTAGTTCCTCTATTAAGAACTAAAAGAAGTTAAAAGACAAAAGTAGAACAAAAAAACTATAACTACAAAAATATATTAATGGATACACAATAAAAAAATATGTAATTTGTGACATCAATAGTAAAGTGTGGGGGGCAAGTAAAGGTGTAGAGTGTTTGTATACAATTGAAGTTAAATTGTTATCAGCTTAAAGTAGATTGTTATAACTATAAGAAGATTTACATAAGCCCCATGGTAACCACAGAGAAAATACATATAGAAGATACACAGAAGAAAATGAGAAAAGATTCAAAGTATATAATTGCAAAAAGACCAATGAAACACAAAGAAATAGCAAGAGAAGAAAAGGGGTACAAAAAAGCTACAAGCCATGCAGAAAACAATTAACAAAATGACAATAGTAAGTCTTTCCATATCAATAATTGCTTTAAATGTAAATGGGTTAAATTTGACAATCAAAAGACATAGAGTGGCTGGAAAAACTAGGAAAAAAGAAAAACAAGATTAAACTGTATGCTGTCTAACAGAGACTCACTTTTGATTTAAGGAAACACATAGGCTAAAAGTAAAAGGGTGGAAAAAGATGTTCCATGCAAATGGCAACTAAAAGAGAACAGAGGTGGCCATACTTATATCACACAAAATAGAGTAAGTCAAAAACTGTCAAGAGAGACAAAGAAAGACGTTATATAATGATAGAAGGATCAATTCACCAGGAAGATATAACCATTATGTATGTGTATGCACCCACAATCAGAGCATCAAAACATTTGAAGCAAATATTGGCAGAACTGAAGGGAGAAATAGACAGTAACACAATAATAGTAGGGGATTTAAATACCCCACTTTCAATAATGGGTAGAACATCCAGATGGAGATAAATAAGGAAACAAAAGGATTGAACAACACTATAGACCAAAAGGACCTATCAGACATATACAGAGCATTCCATCCAATAGCAGCAGAATACACATTCTTCTCAAGTGCACAAGGACCATTCTATAGGATAGATCACATGTTAGGTCACAAAAGAAGTCTTAACAAATTTAAAAAAAAATGAAATCATACCAAGTATATTTCTAACAACAGTGGAATGAAACTAGAAATAAATGGCAGAAGGAAAACTGGAAAATTCACAGATATTTCGAAATTAAAAAACACATTCTTGAACAACCAGTGGGTCAAAGAAGAAAGCAAATGGGAAATTTGAAAATATCTTGAAACTAACAAAAATGAAAACACAACATACCAAAACTTATGGGATGCACCAAAAACAGTTCTAAGAGGGAAGTTTATAGTGATAAATGCATACTTTAGAAAAAGTAAAAAGATCTCAAATAAGCAACCTAACTTTACACCTCAAGGAACTAGAAAAAGAAGAACAAACTAAACCTAAAGTTAGCAGAGGGAAAGAAATGGTTAAAATTAGAAGAGAAACAAACAAAATAGAAAATAGAAAAACAATAGAAAATATCAACAAAACTAAGATATGTTTTTTTAAAGATAAACAAAATTGACAAACCTCTAGTTAGATTAACTAAAAAAAAGAGAGAAAACTCAAATAAATAAAATCAGAAATGAAAAGGAGATGTTGCAATTCATGCCACAGGAATTAAAAGTATTAGGACTACTATGAACAATTATACACCAACAAATTGAGAACCTAGAAGAAATGGATGAATTCCTAGAAACATACAACCTATGAAGACTGAATCATGAAGAAATAGAAAATATGAACAGATCTATAATGAGTAAGGAGATTGGATCAATAACCGAAACCTCCCAACAACAATAAAAAGACCAGATGGCTTCACTACCAGACGTTTAAAGAGGAATTAATGTCATTCCATTTCAAACTCTTCCAAAAAATTGAAGAGGAGGGAACACTTTCAGATTAATCTTATAAGGCCAGCATTACTCTGATTCAAGTGTCCATCAATAGATGAACAGTTAAGATGTGGTATATATATATATATATATATATATATATATACACACACACACACACACACACACACACACACACACACACACACAGTGGAATATTACTCAGCCATTAAAAAAGAATGAAATCTTGCCATTTTCAACAACATGGATGGACCTAGAGGGTATTATGCTAAGTGAAATAAGTCAGAACAGAGAAAGAAATATACCAGATGCTTTCACTTACATGTGGAATCAAAAAACAAAACAAACAGAAAAACATAACAAAACAAACTCACAGATACAGAGAACAAACTGGTGGTTGCTGAGGGAAGGGGTTGAGGGGATGGGCAAAAATAGTGAAGGGGAGCAAGACATAAAATCTTCCAGTTATAAAATAAATAAGTCATGGGGATATAATGTACAGCATAAGGAATATAGTTAATAATATTGTAATAATGTTGTATGGTGACAGTAATTAAACTTACCATGATGATCATTTTGTAATTTATAAAAATATCAAATCACTATGTTGTACACCTGTAACTAATATAATATTGTATGTCAATTATACTTCAATTTTAAAAAGCCAGAAAAAGATACCACAAGAAAAGAAAACTTCAGGCCAATATTCCTGATGAGTAGATGCAAAAATCCTCTACAAAATACTAGCAAACTGAAGTCAACAACACGTTAACAGGATCATTCACTGTGACCAAGTGGGATTTATCCCTGGGATGCAAAGATGGTTCAGCATACAAAAAACAATTGATGTGATATACCACATTAACAGAACAATGGATAAAAATCATATGATCATCTCAACAGATGCGGAAAAGACATTGACGAATTTCAACACTCTTTCGTGATAAAAACACTCAACAAACTAGGAATGGAAGGAAATTACCTCAACATAATAAAAGTCATATATGAAAACCCACAGCTAACATCATACTCAATGGTGGAAAACTGAAAACTTTTCCTTTGAGATCAGGAATGAGATAAGAATGCCCACTCTTGCCACTTCTATTCAATGTTGTATGAAAGTCCTAACTAGAGCAATTAGGCAAGAAAAACAAATAAAAGGCTTCCAAGTCAGAAAGAAAGAAGTAGAATCATCTCTGTTCACAGATAACATGATTTTATATGTAGAAAACCCTAAAGATTTCACAGATACACACACAAAAAAACTGTTAGAAGTAATAAACAAATTCAGCAAGGTTGCAGGATACAGAATCAGTATACAAAAATCAGTTGTGTTTCTACACACTAACAATGAACAATTTTAATAGGAAATTAAGAAAACAGTCTCATTTGCAATAGCATCAAAAAGTATGAAATACTTAGGAATAACTTAACCAAGGGAGCAAAAGACATGTACAATGAAAACTATGAAACATTGATGCAAGAAATTAAAGAAGACACAAATAAATGTTCTTAGATTGGAAGACTTAACATTTTAAAAATGTCCATACTATCCAAAGCGATCTACAGATTCAGTACAGTCCCTGTAAATATCCCAATTGCATTCTTTACAAAAATAGAAAAAACAATCCTAAAATTCATATGGAAACACAATAGACCCTGAATAGACAAAACAATCTTGAGAAAGAACAAAGTTCACACCTGTTAGTATGACCATTATCAAAACAAAACAAAACAGAAATCAAGTGTAGGTGGGGATGTGAAGAAATTGGAACCCTTGTGCACTGTTGGTGGACATGTAAAATGGCTCAGCTGCTATGGAAAACAGTATGGAGCTTCCTCAAAAAGTTAAAAATAAAAGTACTGTATAATCCATCCATCCCACTTCTGGGTATTTATCCAAAAGAATTGAAATTGGGATTGCAAAGAGATATTTGTCCTACTGTGTTTATTCAAGCATTGTTCACAACAGCCAAGAGATAGAAACAAACTAAATATCCACTGAGGGATGAGTGGATTAAAAAAATGTGGTATATACATACGATGGAATAGTCAGCCTTAAAAAAGAAAGAAATCCTGCCATATACTACAACCTGGATAAATCTTGAGGACATTATGCTAAATGAAATAAGCCAGTCACGGAGGGACAAATACTGTATGATTCCATTTATATTATATGAGGTATCTAAAGTAGTGAAATTTGGAGATGCAGAAAGTAGAATGGTGGTTGCCAGGGACTGAGAGGAAGGGAAATGAGGAGTTGCTGTTCAATAAGAACAGGATTTTGGTCATGCACGATGAAAAAGTTCTCAAGATCTGCTGTACAACATTGTGCTTATAGTTAACAATACTGTACTGTATACTTAAAAATTTAAAAGGATAGATCTCATGTATTTTTTACCACAATTAAAAAAAAACTAAAGAAGATGCTTGTTATGGATAATAATGCTAACTTTTTTTTTAGCTTTCTTACTTGATTGGTGGGGAGGAAAAGAAGTAGTCTTACCTTTCTGCTCCCTAATACACACTTTTAACATCCTGTGAAGTCACTATGCCTTTTGGATTATATCATTTTAAGAGGAACGTGACTTTCAATGGTTGGAGTTTGGGATCCTGCCCCTACTTTACCATTGACTGGGTTTTGACTTGGGGAACCATTCCCCCTTTTGCACTATCAAGCTATAAAGGAAGAACAACTTGAAAACACTGGAGAGAAAGGCCAAGCTGTTGAGAAGGGAAGCTTTTATGAATGAATGTCTTGCTAAAATAAAAAGAAGCTGTTTCAATTTCTTAATATTATAAAACCACTAACAATTTCTTCAAAAAAAGCATAATACACTTATTACCACTCAACCACACTGAATGTTTTACTTAAATGATGACCGTAAGAGGACATTGCTATTTTGTTTTCAAGTTCAAAATGTTTATTTATTACACTGAGAGGTAGAACACAGACCCAAATACCTATGTTGGTATGACCACTGAAAGACAATTTTATCTTCTTTCTTGCTTGGTATGTTTTAATAAATACTAAACACTTAGTTTGTGCTTAGTTCAAAGGATACAGATGCAAGAAAGAGAGCCCTCTTTCTTCTCTAATGGGGGTTATTTACATTCTGTTTGGGGAGAAGGGCACGAAACAAATAATAGTATAATTTGTGTTTTAAATACGATCATCTTAAGTGTTGCCATAGAGAAGCACAGGTTCTAAATGAGTATTTAATGGGAGGATGGCATGATCTGTTCTGGACGAGGGGGTACAGTATCCAGGGAATGCTTTCTTGGAAAGGTGACATTTGAGTTGAGCTCTGGAATGCTGAGAGAACTCCAGAATGTCTAAGTAGAAGAGGCTTAAGGATGGCAATCTGGTGGGAAATAAAGTCTGGCGGACTTGCTTTGAAGCTGTGTTGCATAGTTAAGTCCACTCTCTTAGATTGTATCGTGTTTCCCTGGGATGGCTTTCGGGAGGTTGTCTCTTGGTGCACCCTACAGAAGAGTTAGTACGAATGAATTGCATGAAGGTGTGGAGAAGGGAAGAGAGCATGAGCAGTGGCCACAGGGTGAGACTAAGTGAAGGTGTTCAAGGTCTGTGTGGTTGGAGGGTAGAGCGAGGGGGTGAGGCATGGGTGAGACGGGTGAAAGCAGGAGAGGCCAGGTCACACAGGGCATGATTAAGGACCAGGAAAGCCACTTAAAGATTGTGCTGTCTGTGGGGAAAAAATCCCCTGAAAATGAGACTTTATTGACAGGCATCAAGCGGGGTAGAACCTCATCATATTCGCATTGTAGAAGTCACTCTGGCTGTTATGTGAGGATGCATTGGAATAAGGGTGGATGCCAGAGACTAGGTAGGAAGCTATTTCACCAGTTCTACAGAGAAATGATGCTAGGAGACTAGGGTGGTCATCATGGTGATTGAGAGAAAGAGACAAATGTGAAAGATATTTACACAGACAAGTATACAAATACTGTACAGTGTAACTGAATATGTCAGGCAGATCTGGAAAGCTTCATAGAAGAAGTGACATTAGTTTAATCTTGAAGGATGAGAACAAATTTCTTATAGTACTGTAGTTCATCACAGATTCAGTTGCTAAAATATGAAAATTATGAATGATTATTACCTTTTTATTAGTATTCCATTCACAATCACTAAGCAATGTCACATAAGTTGTATTCTTATTTCTCTAATAATGTTACTAAGTGTGTTAGAATGTAGTAAATCTGCATTTTTTGAAAACCATTTTACAGTTCAGCCTTTTCGTTAATTCAGATTAATCCCCTCCCCACCAACACCCACCCAAATACAAGTATAGTAGTGAGAATTTGGGACATTTTAAAAATGTTTCTACTACCTATGAAATCCTCTGTCCAGGTGAAATCTCTATGGCAATTAGGCATGTGTCCTTCCACACTGTAATTCCTGCTTGTCTTTTCCTCATAAGATTTATGATTAAATTGGTTTAAGTATTTTGAAAATAATTTTAGAGCCTAAAAATCTTGAAATATTCTTGGTTCTGTCTTATTTTGAAAGGTAAATGTGCTTGAATCTGGAGATTGCCCTAGGCTGAAGGTTATTAGATGTAGAGGAATATTAATTTGTTAGCATTTATAACATCGCTAGTCTTTGCAGTCACAGGAATGGACTGTATACACTTTTCAAATCAAGAGAAATTGTATCTAATACTTTCCTCCATTTTATGATTATTTAGCACATCACTTGTAGCTGCTAAAGGGCTTCTGCTACCCAGTCATCCTTTAGCAAGCACTTAGCTCTTCTTTTGTAATTAATATTTTCATTTCCCATATGCATAGAGTGCTTGAAGGAAATTTTATCTGGAAAAAAATCTGCATGGTGTTTTAGTGCAGTACAATTTATTTAGTAATTTGTCTTTGCTGTTTATTTTTCTATTAAACAAATGAAGCCAGGATATTAGTTTTAAGCCCCAGCTTTAAAACTAGTGGTTGTTCTATAGAGTCAGTGCCAGGTCAAAGAGAAGTCAATAAGATATATCTCATCTAGGAATTGCCCTGTGCACCATCTGCCCATGTTAAATCACAATGATAAGTAGGATGTGTACTTGTGCACCACTAATTCTTGTTCGGCCAGAATTGCATGTCTTCTCATGGTCATTACAATTGTCCAATTACAGTTGTTCAAATTGAATTATCTTTAATTAGTAGGTCTGTCTCATAGTACAGTGGGCTAGTTGGACATATTTATCTGTTTTAGTGGTCTGTCCTCAGACTTGGAAAACCAAATGTCATGTTTGAAAAGAAAAAAATTGGGGGGTGAGAGGAGAAGGCTGGAATTATTTTACATGTATTAAAATAAAAGAATAATTTCAATATAGTCTTGTAATAAGTTTAACGAAAGTTTGTTACGGTCTTTAAGATCTTTGAAGAAAAGTAACATTAGTTATGAAATGTATGATATATTTTAATCTATATAGAAATGACAGGCTGAGGTTATTGAAACAGTAATTCTATTGTTCTTGTTTTGGGAAGAAATAGCTCATTCCAAACAACCCATTCATAACATATTTAGGTCCCTATGAAGATTTATAATATCTTTGAGTAGTGCCCAGCCAGGAAATTTTCTGTCTTGCTGTAAGCTGCATGTGCCATTACAAAATTGTAAGGGATTCACACTGACTTACCCCTCTGCAGATTGATTCTTATACTTGAGAGGCAAAGGGGTGAGAACAAGGCATGTGTTCCCTGAAGATGCCATTGGACCTTTGAGCGATATCTCCCTGAAAACTAGAGAGAAGCATCTATGGTGGGATAAGATTGGAGAGAGCCAAACTTATCACTTCCTGACATTCTCATTTGGCGGTGATGGTATTGCCATATCACATCAAGTCCTGCTGTATAGCCATGCGTCATGGTGACACCAGACAAATATGAAGTTTTCCAGGGCTTTATTTGACCCAGCAGTTCTTTCAGGCGTTATCCTTTGATCCAGCGTAAAAAATGAGAGAGAGAGAGAGAGATGATTTTCTGCCTTTTTCCCACTGAGGGTCATATGATGATCTATTTGCCTCAATTTTACTGTTTTTAGGTGTTGGTCTTGACTCTTTGATTCTCTTTCAGGAAGAAAGACCATTAATGCCATTGTTATTTCTGCCCAAAAGTTCAAGTCTTCATTTTTTTTTCTGGCAAATTTGTTTAACATCCCAAAACCAGCACTGAAGCTAACCTTAAAGGAATAGTTTATGTTTTTGTATCATTAATGAATTAAATATTATTTTCAAAAAGTGTTAGTCAACTCCTGTGTCCCTCTACCCTTTCCTTCTGTTTACACATCCACCCAACCATCCATTCATCCATCCAAAAGAATGTGTTTATCATAAGCTTCCTATGTGCTGGGCAGGCAGTATGCTAGGTGCTTGGGAAAAAAATGGTCGATAACAGACAAGGGCCTGCCCTTTGAACTTACACATATGGGTCATTATTATTTAGCAAAGGTGTTTTGAATGCCCACTATGCCAAACAAAGTACTTAAATCAATGCCTTGTGCAGAATTTGGGAAAGGACCCTGTTGTGGAGATACACAGAAAGACAAGATCCTGCTCCTTCCTTTCAGAATTTTTATGCATAACAATGACTTATCCAGGGAGTTCTAGTGTTGAAATGTAGAATATGTTATAACACTGGCCTTTGAAATAAGAACTTTGAAAACTCAGTTAGAAATGAGGTCTACACTGCCCCAGTACCTGGTCAGTCCACTGAGAAGGTGGATCTGATGGCACCTGATGGTCAATAGGTAAAATAATTATATCCTGGGATTATATCATCTTTGTTTGGTGCTGCAGAGACGGCAGCTTGCTTCCCAGTTGAACCAAAATTATTTCCTTAGGGATATGTGATAAAGATAGACATTTTGGCAACAGATATGGAAACTTTCAAACAGAATAAAAATTCTAAATGCTGTAGTAATTAGCCTTTCCCTTTGCTGAAAATACTATGTGTGGCTTCTGCAATCATACTAAAATTTTAAGACAATCATGTCCTCTTTGGAAGGCAATTGCTTTAAATTGGATAGATTTCACTCATTTTTCAGTGAAAGAATTTGAAAATTCTGTCTTTGGAAGCCAAAATACTGGATGGCAGAATTGGATGTGTCTTTCACTTTAAAATGCAGACTCTCTCTGTGGTGAATGTATTTGTTGTGGTAAAGTATTTGAAAGGAAATCCTCAGAATAATTTGAGGTAAGGAAAAACACTGTGTTAAAATAAGCCAACCCATTAGTTTTGAACTTTGAAAATTGCTTTATTTTGAATCAGAAAGAATTAATAATCATTCATAGTATAAATAATATATGTTTGGATTATAATATATAAGCATAAACTAAAGCAAATTAAACTTCCAAATTTTAAAGGACTCTAGTATAATGCTGTGATCGCACTGATTTTTCTAAAGGAATTGGTTTTCTTTAGAGTTAATATTGATGCTCTTTAGTTACCTCATGATTTGGTCTGTGTCTTGGGAAATATCTCCCTAGATAAGTGATTCTCGTAAATGTTGGAAATTCCTTTACAGGTTAACTTTCACATCATTTTAAATTGCTTATGCTATATTGTTTCAGCCTAGATGCATCCTTTCTGGAAAGAAGGGTCCTGCTAGTCTGATAAGAAGCTCTCGTTCCTGAGGTCTGTATTTTGTGTGGGGATCAGCTAGGAGAGGGAAAAGCCAGAATGCCAAACTGCAAAGAGTACTCTTTACTGTGGGGCTCCATCCAAAAAGGGTTTGTAACACGGTGTACAGTCTTGTAGCCCAGCTGTGTGGAGCATTGATTGCTTCTGCCTAGAGCAGGGATACTGTCAAGTTGCTCTGTGAGTTGAGTCATCTATTGACAAAGAGCTACCAGCCCGCAGATAATGCTGTGCGGAGCTGCTCTCGCTGCTCCCACTGCTCCCACGATGCACTGCTTATAGCAGCTGTCAAAGATACAGAGGGATCCACGGGAGGAAAAAAAGACTTTTACAACTGCCTGGAAGGAAGGGGTGTGAGGGAGGAGACATTCCTGTGCAGAGCTGACCAAAGGAAAGAGTAGGCATCAGTGCAGTATGAATGCATACCTCACCAAGCAACACAGCTGCAGCCGGGGGTCTGATGGGATGGATGCCGGCAGGAGTGCACCCACACTGATCAGGGATGCCCACTGCGCTTGTGGCTGGCAGAGGAGCCCTCAGGGGCTCGGGTACAATTCTCAGACCATGCCGTCCTCAGGACCGGGGGGCCCAGCTTCAAGCAGGACCAAGCTGGTCACCTTGTGGGACAGTGTGCGGAAAAGCCCCCACAAGACGAGCTCCAAGGGCAAAGGGACTTGTGGGGAGCGTTGTGCCTGCCCACATGGTTGGTTCAGCCCAGCACAGGTGAGCCTTTTCGTTATAACTTTCCCTTGAGTATCGGAAGAAACTGAGAGCAAGTTGTGTGAGGTTAGCGTGGTTTGGAAACTTTGCTGAGTCCTCCTTGCTGATGGGGTACGTCAGTTTGGAAAAATGGTAGGCCAAGAAAATCTGTCATTTTCACAGGTATTTGTAGGCTCTCACCTCTGGGTGTCCTGTGAAAGTCCAGGGATGCTGTGCTCAGTTTCTTTCAGGGACTTTTCCCCAAGTTCAACTTGTCTAGTCCTCAGATGATTTTACTTTTGTACATCATAGTCTTTTAGCAGCACATTTACTTTTAATCAGTGTTAGATTTTTTATTCTGCCTAGTCTGGGTTTTTTCTGTTTTTTGTCTTTTTTTAAGGAAGAGAGAGAAAATGAACTTTAATCAGATACTTTCCTTCTCTTTAACGATAAAAACATCTATTTCTTCAGCTATGGAAAGTAGTGATTTGAAGCATGCTATCCTAATTTTACTCTTGTAATACTGTATATACCTTTTCAGTAATGGAGAATAAAATTTGTTTATACTAAATAATTCATTTTACAAACAAAAGAAATAATTGGGAGTAAGCTAGAGGATGATAATATCCAGAATAAAATAATGAAACATTTCCTTTATTATTAGAGAGGCAATAAAGTTATTTATATTAAAAACTATAACTCTCTTTCTCCTGTAATGCTTTCTGAAGCAGATGTGCAGATTCCCTTAATTTGGTTCCTAGCTTGTTCTTGCCCCAGCTACTAGCATTTTACCAGGAATGAAATTGGCTCATTTTTTTCTGCCTCCAACCAGAAGAAGGAAAACAACTTCCAGTATATGCTGTAAAATATAAATAAAATGCACCTGTAGTCACTGTCATAAATACAGAACAATGTTTTTAAATGTGTATTGAAAAGAGAAAAGCTATGTTTGCAGAAAATAATCCTTTCTTGATTTTAATATGATTTTAGCATAATTGAGAAGTGGATATTGATCACAAGTAAAATGCTATGATCCGAGAAGTGTAGAGAACATTCCAATTTTAATATTAGTTTTTAAAAAAAGTACTTCCAAGAATATCATATGCTACTAGATCTTAATGATATAGTTACATACATTACATATATGGCTTTTGGTACATTAACATCATACCTCTCAGCATCTTGATTTAAATCAAGACTATGTTGTCATTTTAGTATTAAACTGGTTCAGTTTGAAATAGAGCCTAACATTTGAAAACTCAGTTATTTTTTAAAATTAGAATGAATTCCAAACTGAATAAACAGTCTTGACAATTTTGAAATATATATTCTTTCACAAATACATGTGTTTATATGTCTTTAACCTATATCTCTGTAGTGATTACGCTAAATTCTCAAGGCTCTCATAGGCAAAGAAGACAAACTCACATCTAGCTTCTGGTTTTTGCACAGAGTGGAATAAGCAAACTTGCTTTATTGTTACAATTCTTGTTATCTAAGATGTAATAAACTTTCATTTCATAAATGATAATTTCCCAAACCAAAATTTCTAATACTGCCTTTTGATAACCATGCTCTAAAAATCTTGGTACATTTTTCGTCAACCAAGGCAAACTTTTCCCTTATTTGGTTTTTAACAAAGTCAGCCTCCTACTTGCCTTAAATATATAGCTACTTAATGCTTTAATGGCTTGAAATAGACTCTCTGCACTGATAATGAAAGATCCAGTGACATATGAGAAAGCAATAAATTGAGGCAGCCACCATCTCCCATTATTCTTTTACATACACATTTCTATACATTTTCTCTCTTATTCACATGTACTTCATTATTGGCTAGGAAGAACAGTGATCCCCAAATATTGGAGCTACAATACCATATCTTTTAGGGTTCTCTATTTTGTGACACTCTTCTGTTACCAGATCCTTTCACCCTTTTACCATCTCAGTCTTATAAAAGGGCTATGCTAGATTGATCAAACTCTCCCTTCACCCCACTCCTTACCTTTTCAAATATATTATGTTGAATAATTTTTAAATGTGTCTATATATACATATGTGCCTAGATTTTAATATATGTATTTAAATATCTCTATAATACCTAATTACTTTCATATATTAACATATTTTTATGTATATATGAGTATATGTAATGTATACATGCATATACATACACACATATAAAAATTAAAGTTCTATATTATTCTTTTCTCACCTAGAACGTCCTTGTTCTTACAAAAAAGTAGCTTGTTCTTACAAAGAATTTTTCATTCTCTCTCTATAAAGTATATATTTCCTATCCTTCTGATAGATATTCAAAAATGCTGATATATGTATATATATCTATATTCATTTATATATACATCTATAGAATATATCTAATATTTGAAATATACGGACATGTGTAAGTACTATACGCCCATGTAAACTCTCACAAAAACAAAAGCATGAAAGTATGTATGAATATGTGTCCATTAAAACTAAGTCTGTTTTGAGAATTTATGATTCTATTTTTACCCTTTATATTAGCAAGAGATATCCTACGAAATATTGTAAAACAAAGGATGGAGGCTAATGATACTAAACATTAGAATCCTTGATAAAGCAGAAAGAAGGAAAGTGCATGTTTTAGACTAGCCTAGGGACCCACATGTGGTACAGAATGTCCCTGAGGGCTGTTAAGTGTCTGGAAGCTGGGATCTTGCCCTCAGAGATATTTGCTGTATTACGTGGAAATCAGCAGTGTGATTTCCGGCTGCTATAATGGAGGGCCATGGTAATGACTTGAGTTCCTCCCAAGGCTCTTTGCCAAAATCCTGTTATTTGGGGTGCTGTGTACTAACAGGACTCTGTCATTATGTTGTTCCTTAGCAGGACTGAAAAACAGCTTCTGTCCTGTCTCAAATAAGTTTTCACTCCATTTGGGTCTGTAGAATTAATATAACCATAATAATAGGTAAGAAAATGGAAAATTATAGTATCCAGAAGTCAATTCTAGAATGCACATCTAGGATAATAATGTCGGCCTTGTGAAAAAAACATATCCATCATTGCTTATGTGGCATTTCTCCCCAGTGCAGACTGATCTGAGGAGGCAGCACAGAACAGCAGAGACTCAGAAACCAGAGTTCTATGCATCTATTCTTCACTCATTCATTCTTCATTTGTTTATTCACTATCATTTCCTGAGTGCCTACTATGTGCCACTGTATTAGCCCTGTGAATATAATAGTAAACAAAGTAGATACTACCCCTACCATTATGGACTGTACGGCCTACAATGGTATGTAATATTTAGCAAATATATCATTATATACACAGAATTATGTCATCATAAATCACAATTTGGAAGTGACACAAGGCTCCATGGAGTGCTGCAAATTCCATAGTAAATGTATATTTGGCATACAGAGGGACCACAGAGGAGTAAGAGTGCAAGATAGTCCCTTTTTTTTTTTTTTAAATAAAAGATGCTGCCTCTCTTATAGCCTGGATTTCCTGTTTTGTAAAATGAGGATAAAAATAGTACCTAACTCATAGGATTGTGGTGAGGAATGAGTAACATAATACATAAAACACTTAGCACAGTGCTTATACATAGTATAAGCTCAATAAATATTTGTGGAATGAAGGAATGAATGAATAATAAGTCCACAATAAAAGTTGGCTATTATTAACCTCTTCATTAATTCATTATACCTGATTTTCTGGGAAGAGAAGAGAGGTGAATCAGTGAAGATTTCGTAGAGGTAGTGGTACTTGGGCTGAATTGAATTGAATCTTGAAAAAATTTGTGTTTATCAAGTAGACAAAGAGAGAAATGCTTTTTGAGCAAAAATAAAACCAGAAACACATGTAACACCCTGGTGCCTGTGTGGAACGGCTCATAGTTCTATCTGCCCATGGAGAGGCGGGCAGGGATTGGTCACAGAAAGCCTGGTGGGCCTTGATGAGGACTCCATTGAGTTGGCAGCGTGGAGTCACTGCGGGATTCGAGTGCCTGCTCTGCCACTCTCTCTGTGTTAGGCTTCATGGTCAATGAACCCTCTGGGCCTCAGCTCCTCTGGTTCTAAGAAAACTGGTTTTCCGTAAATGAACCTCCATATCTCTTCCAATACTAATACTCTGTGACTCTGTCAACTGATACCCATTAATTAATGGGAAGCACTTTGATGAGGATTTATACTTCAGAGCCAGACAATCCTAAGTTTGAACTTATTGGCTCTGTGTGACCTCACTCGCTTAACTTCTTTAAAACTCGTTTATCTCCTCTGTAAAACTTAGGATGATAAAATCATGTTGCAGAAAAACGTAAGAAGAATTGAAAGTACTCTTTAGAAAGAGCCCAGCATGGCACTTAGAACTCAGGAATTGTTTAGTTAAAAAAAAGATATTTATGATTACTAGTGATACCCACATTATTTTTTTTAACCTGAAGAGCTTATTATTCGTCAAACCAGTTATCAGTATTGTGGTCTTTCATTAGAATTTCTAGCTTGTCCACTGAATTTTCTGATGTCTTACTTATAACGATGAAGGTTAGGCTAGGCAACTGTCCAGAAACATTTGGCACAATACCACATGAAGATGGGGTGACATTTAGTCCTTCAGGGTTCTCAGAGCACACTAAAAAAAAAAGCACGTAAAATAGAATTGTGTTGTCGAAATAGCATTCCCATTAGCTTGTATTCAAAGATAGGTGATGTTAGAAGATTTTCTCAGCAACATCCTGCTAGAACAACTGCATTTGAAGTATTTAGCCAAACTGTAAATCTTCCCTAACAGTCTCTTTGCAGCTCCTCCACAAACAGTAGTTTGCAGCAACTTGAGTGCAGAGCAATTTTTAGTCTGAGAAGGAGAGTTGCCTTAGGCTGAAATCTCAAACTCACCTTATGCCCAGCCAGAAAAATCTGACAGCTTATTTTAGCTCTGTGGCTGCTTCTACTGACTCCTTCCAGAAAGAGTGCCCCTTACCAAAGAATAAGACTTTTTAGTCCCTGGAAAACACCAGCTGCCCCTAGACCAGGGAAACAGAAGAGACTAAAAGATATTGCAGAAGGAATTAAAGGTCTAGGCGTTCTTTGGGCAGACCTGTAGCTGGTGAGCCTTCCTGGAGACCTTGCTTCTGGACTTTGACATCAGTAGAGCATTATATCTAGGGCAAGACAAGTAGAGGCAAAGTACAGAGGATGGGAAAGAAAAGAGTCAAGATGACATTATGTATTGAATCCTTGCAATAGCCACAATGTGTGAGGCACTGTGCTGGGGGCTTTAACATTAGTCATTTTGAATTCTCCCAACACCACCAAAAGAATGGTATTGTAATCCCCATTTTACAGATGTGGAAATTGAGGCTAAAGGTAACTTGCTCACGATGGCACATCTGGTAAGGGCAGAATTAGTTTCAAATGTAGATCTATATGACCCCCTTACCCTTTTCACCATGTCTTACAGAAAGGCCTATTTTGAGGTACACTGCAAGATTGAATACCCCCAGAGACTTCTTTAATTATCTATTTTAACAGGAAATTTCCTGAAGGGATTGGAGTGTTTTACATGGTTGAGATGACTGGCACCCCTAGCAGAATCCTGCATTTCCCCATTCTGCCTCATTTTCTGAGCTCAGGAACCCTGAGTTGGTCAGGCCTAAAGAGCCCTTCCCTCTCTGATCAAGGAACTGTGCTGATGTGAAGTAGTTGGAGTCAATTCCCACAGCACTGACACTGGCTCTTAGAAAGACATCATAATCGTGGTTATTTGCAAATTGGATTCAATCTTGCAACATTTATGGTAAGGAATTGGGAACCAGGTATTGCAAACTTAATATAAATATAAAATAAAAAGTACATGTAGACATTGTTTGTGTTAAGTCCAAGAGCATCATCTCACATTGCTGAACGTTTGTGAATTTCATACACTACCTACCTGTGTATCTGTCATGCCAAGAATCAAATACCTCTTTAATACCACTATCTCCATGGTCTGTCCTCTTACTTTTCCTGATACTCTTTGATTTGTTACAAATATTGTCTTACCTGATTTTATTCTCCTCCATTCGTTACTCTACTCTATTCCACTATTTTAATTTCCCAAAGGCATATAGATGCTTTATAATTATGTCAGAACTGGATGGGAATTGAGAGGTTATCTAATGTATTTTTCAAAGGAGAACCTAAAGCCTAGAAAAGTTAAAAGATTTGCTCAAGGTCATTCAGTTTGTGGCAGAATTGGTCCATATCTTTGAACTCAGAATTAAGTTCTCTTTTTACTGTTTCAAGCTGCCTTCCCTCTCTTAGCGCTTATGTGCTCATCTTCATGAAGCATAATTACTGACAGAAAATTAAGAATGCAATTTGTTGATAATGCAATGTTGAACGTTATATAAAAAGTTACGTAAACCTAATTTCTATTATCTCATAATTCAGACCAGAGTCCCCAAGGAGATAAGGAGCGAGAAGAGCCACTAGAAGTCATTTTAGAAATGCATGAAAGTACTTATGTATTGATGATGATTAGGAGGTAATACTGGCATTTAGAAGGGGGCCAAAGATGCTAAATGCCCTAGAATGTGCAGAGCAGTCCTGCACTACAAAGAATTACCCCATGTACTACACAACTTTTAAGATTCCACTGGATATTAATGAAGATGTTTTTTAAGTTTATAATTTTGTAAGCCTAAAATCAAATTGTTTTACTTTTTTTACATTAATTTTTTATTGTGGTAACATTGGTTTATAACATTATATAAATTCCAAATATACATCACTAGATTTCAATTTCTGTGTAGACTACATCGTGTTCACCACCTAAAGTCTTATTGCCATCCATCACCATACACATGTGCCCCTTTACCCCTTTAGCGTTTTCCCCTCCCTGCTTGCCCTCTGGTAACTACCAGTCTGTACTCTATATCCGTGTATTTGTTTGTTGTTTTTATGTTTCACATATGAGTGAAATCATACAGTATTTGGCTTTCTCCATCTGACTTATTTCACTTAGCAAAATGCCCTCAAATTCCATCCATGTTGTCACAAATGGCAAGATTTCATGTTTTTTATGGCTGAGTAGTATTCCATTACAAGGTATTTTCTGCAAGGATTTAATAATCATTAAATATTCTAGGAATGTAACTCCTGTGTAAATGAAGGAATTATTGTACTCTGTTCTGTTAGGAATTTTATCAGGAGTTGATCCCCATTCTGGAAAATCCCATCCTTACAGCAGTGCTGCTGCTCCTGGTATTTGTGTTGCTGATACCCCTCTGCTGTATCAGTCTACATCTGTAAATGTCACGCGCAACTACGTAATTGAAGAGACTTGAGGATCCTTCTAATAGATATAGAAACAAAGGTTTTGAACTGGTAGAAACACACGAAATACAATGATTTCACCAAATTTCATTAATAAGTTTGTTTTATTTTATTTTTTTTTTTTGTGAGGAAGATCAGCCCTGAGCTAACATCCGTGCTAATCCTCCTCTTTTTGCTGAGGAAGACCGGCTCTGAGCTAACATCTATTGCCAATCTTCCTCCTTTTTTTCCCCAAAGGCCCAGTAGATAGTTGTATGTCATAGTTGCACATCCTTCTAGTTGCTGTATGTGGGATGCAGCCTCAGCATGGCCAGAGAAGTGGTGCGTCGGTGGCGCCCGGGATCCAAACCTGGGCTGCCAGTAGCAGAGCACGCGCACTTAAACGCTAAGCCACGGGGCCAGCCCAATAAGTTTGTTTTAAAAATATTTCATTTAATTGCCATACCATATATTAATTTTTAAAATATTTTACCACATGATAAGAAATCTATTTTGTGAAACTTATCTGAAATTGTTTATTTTAGAGTTTTCTGTTTTTTCTATATTACTTTGATATTGTCCCAAAGGTCTTCTACACTCAATTTCCCTGTAAACTCTTAGGTGGCTGGGTTGTTTTTTTTTGCATCCATTTCCTGTTCCCCATTTTTTATCAAAGGATAGAGTTCCAAGGTCTTTGAAGCACTAGAAAGCAAATGTATACCTTTACATATGGAGGAATTCCAAATAGAGATAAAGAGACAGAGATAGAGAGATGATAGATAGATAAACAGAGAGAGATAACTTCCTTTCTGGCCTGCCCTATATAAAACAGGAAATTATTTTGGCACCAAAGTTATAAATAAGAGCAATTTTATTTGCAAAAATATGACATTTTTACTTTTGCTGCTTCACCTATCAGCAATCTTGTTAGATTATCTGTATTTCAACTAAAGTTATTTCCTTTGATCTCTTATATACAAACGATGTGTTATTACCTCTTCTAACACTGACTTTCAGTCTAGGATCCATCATATGTCTATTCTTTCTCTTTTCCTGTGCTTCTTATAAGAAATGATATCTGGTCTCTTTACTGCATTTAAATCTAGATTTATTCATTATAAGTATCTGTAAGCATTTGACTATTTCATTACATTGTCTAGTATAGTTGAACTCACAGATTACCCTTGAAAACATATTATTTTAATATAAAATGCTTTCTTGTCTTTCTCCTTTTACTTCAGTTAAGTTGTATATATAAAAAAGTATGTGTAGGCAGTTGTATTATCTATGAATTTCATTTCAGATGGAGAAAGGAAGGTATTACAAAACATAAAATGGAAAGGTTGGGTCTGATAGAATTGAGAACCACTGGTTCAGATATTTGATATTGTTTTGTGCATCATTACTTGTGTGTGTGTTTATCTTACCTTCCAACTAGACCAGAAGTCAGCCAAGTATAGCCTGTTGGTCAAATCCAACCTGCTACCTGTTTTTGTATAGCCAATGAGCTAAGAATGTTTTTTTATATTTTTTAATAGCTGAAAAAAATAAAAAGAATAATAATTCATGACATGAAAATTATATGAAATTCAAATTATACTATCTATAAATAAAATTTTATTGGAACACATCCATACTTATTAGTTGACGTATTGTCTATGGCTACTCTTGTGCTGCAGTGGCAAAGTTGAGTAGTTGTAATACAGACTGTAGGGCCAGAAAGTCCTAAAATATTTACTATGTAGCCCTTTATAGAAAAAGTTTGCCAACCTCTGCAGGAGGCTACCAACTTTCCATTTCCTTCTGATAGAATGTCCCATTCTGCCTAACAAAGCGTATCCACTTTTTAAAGACCTGGTTCAAGCACAGCCTCCTCTTTAATCCTTTCCACTCCATTTTAGCTCACAAAACCTCTACTTAACATGATGTTCTGCACAATTAGCATATTACCTTGTATTGTGATTAGTCGTTTCCTTCTCAGCCTCCTGATTAGAGAGTGAGAGATTCCACATATGCCCAGCTTAGAGCCTAATTCACAGTAGCTAACTCTCCAATCACCTTTTTGTGACAATTTTTGTAGCATCATTAAATTATATATTTGGACCCAGACTTCTCAGCTGCATCTGTGGCTGTGGAGAGGAGAGACTGTGTCTTCTATACATTTATGTCTAGCTGGTTACCGTGCACTGCACAGTTTACCTATCACATCGTATCACAGTTATGAATAACTATCTATCTGCTCCACTAAGCTGAATTCCATTAGAGCACAACCAGTTTATTTACCTTTGTTTCCCTATTACCCAGCATGCAGCAGTAGATCAATAAAGTGTTCTTGATTGCTGAATGAGTATTAGCACAGGGCCTTATATATAAAGGTACTTAATCAGTTTTGAATTTGATTTGTAGTTATTATTATTACTAATTACACAAGTGCCTTAAGATCAAGAGTGGCGTCTTCTATCCTTATAGTAGCTCTATTTAATAACAGATTGTAATAAAAAGTTGTTAACATAGATTTATTGTTTTGTTTATTTGTTTTGTTTTTAGTTTGACTCAGATTCTTATTCTGCTGTTAAAATATTGGGATCACTGTTCAGAAATTAGGTTCTGTATTCAAGTGGGTCATGCTGTTCAATGATAAAAGGTACAGTACTGTACTTTGAGAGAACGACCAGAAAAAATCTGATTCTACACAGTTTCTTTGTCTAGTTTAGGAGTCTCTTATTCTCTAGAAGGTTGAAATAATGTCATGAAATATTATTTTATAATTAGTTTCTGTACAATCTATTGTAGACTGCATGACCTTTTTCTCCATCATTTTCATCATTAAATAGAAGTGGTCAGAGTACAGTAGTTGGCACCACCACATTAAAAATCCGTAATTAAACAGATTTGCACTTTATTCTGATAGGCTGTGCTATTTAGTTAGTGGTCAACATTGATTGTTATAGTTTTTCAATAAGTACTTTTTTCTTTAAAATAATGAACTAAATTTAAAACTACATAAATTTCTAGATTTATATTACATTTTAGAATGATTAGCAAATATATCTGCTTCTGACAGATTGGGAAGACAATGTTATAAAACACTTTTTGATTCTATTTGCACACTGATCATTCATTTCTCTGGTCTATTTTATTTGTTCTCTATGAGACATATCATTGCACTTAGTTGCAATGTTTTAGGCTTTTTTCTTACAAGACTTTTTTTTAAAGCAATTTTATGTTCACAGGAAGATACAAAATTTTTTTATTCTTTGTTTTCAACTTCAAGTTTTTTTTCATAAAAATAAAAACTCAGTGGATAATCATAGCTTTTCAGTTTTTTAAATTGTCTATGCATGTGTATCTTCAGAAAAATATATATAATATTTTGTATTAACACATGCTCACAAATGTACTTAAATATAAGTATTGTTTGTATGTTAGTGAGAATTTAAGAAAATAAAACTGTCTTGCTTTTTTAAATTAAAATCATACTGTGAACATTTTCCTAAGTTAGTAAAATATTTTTCTTGTTGACATAATCTTTAATGACTGCCAAATATTCCTATTTCTACCAAAACTCGTATTGTTGGACATTTAGGTTATCTTTTTTTTTTTTAATTAATATAAACAACACTGAAGTAAGCAGTGGCGTACATGAAACTTTGACCACATTTCTCATGGGGATATATTTTCAGAAAAGGAATCACTGAGTCAAGAGTGTAAATTTTTTTAAGGATCATAGTATTTATCTAGTCATTCAGTCAATTTTCTCTCAACAATTATTGAACAGTTCCCACATGCCAAAACACTGTGTTAATCAATGGGGATATAATGGAAAACAAAAGAGATTGATTCCTGCCCCATAGAGCTTAGAGTTAATTGCCAAATTTCTTCTAAGAGAACTTTACAAATTTATAGTCCTCCCATTCCAGGAGTGTATGAACATGTCTTTCCTCCTGTATTCTTGACAGTTTTTTCTTTGTAAAAAAAGTTCATGAATTTGGTAAGCTAAAAATTGCATGCCGTTGTTATTTTAATTTGTGTTTGTTTGTTAATGAGGATGAGTACTTTTCATGTGATTGTAGCCAATTGTGTTACTATTATGGCATCTTTTATAATACCTAGCACAATAATAATACCCGGTTGGCAATTTAATACATGCTTAATTTGTTGACTGGGTGGATGGTAGGAAGGAAGGAAGGAAAATAGGAAGGAAGGATGGAACCACAAATAGGTGAGTAGTTCTTATATAAAAGTCCTGGTAAGAGAAAGTTCCACCTATCCTAAATATAGCAGAGTAGTTCCTAACCGTCTTCATGAGGGATCTATGCCCCTGTCTCTCCTGTCACTGTAACCCCTTTACTTGTGTCTGTTCTCTGGAAGGAAAAGAGCTGAATGCTCTTCTTTTCACACTGATGTAGGTGAGCAGGATTGAATTGAGTGACAGATGAAAAAGTAACTAGTACGACAGGCAGAAGTAGACAGGGTAGCTGACTATCAATAGAGAGTTTGCTGAGGAGTGCAATATGGGCATTAGATTGACAGTAAGGGAGCTTGAAGAGGAAAAGTGATCTAATTGATCAGACGAGGAAGGGAAATAGTCTGGAAATTTCCAGCCTGTTTTATAGTATGTTTATATATGGATAAGAATTTTATGAAATTTGCATATACACATATTCAAGGATGATGTGTGGTCCACGTGTCTTAAAATGCAGGCAGTCTGTTCCTACAAGTCGAAAACCTAATATCTGATTGTATGAAATTTTATCCCTTAAAAACACACTATTATTACTGTGCCGATGCCAATATTTAGAATTAAACTGATATATGCAACAACTCTATGGACTCCTCTTATCAAAGCTGGGCACCCTCTGGCTGTTCTAAAGAAAAGTGAAGCGAATCTATCAGTAATGTGAGGGCAGCTGTTTTCTAGTATAGGAGAGAACATCATTTTTAAAGGACTGAATGGAATGGTGACAGTTAACTAGGTTGAGGACTATAAGTGGATCGAAGACAGAAACTCTTTTGAGTTTATGAAAGATCTCAGCATAATTGGGAGTTCCTTATAGGCTTATAATTATTACTTTTCCAATAATTGAGTCAAAAATAGACCAGTAACGATTGACATCATGATCCCCATCCCTTTTTGTGCAGGTCACTCAGAGCCTTCAGCCTATTTTTCATTACTCTTCCTCTTTCCTACCCTGCATTGCTCTCAAACCTATTTTACAATTCACTCAGTTCACCATGCCAGAAAATCAGGAAGTCATCATCAGCTCCATCATCATCTACTCCCAAGGCCCTCACTAGTTATTTGATGACTAGTTGATATAGACTTGTATCTCAGAGTGTCTCAAATATTTTCGCTTTTTCCATTCCCACTCTCAGTGCTTGAGAATAGATGTGCATTATGGTTCACATACGCTGTTTGCAATACCAGTGGCCTCCCAGATGCCTTCCATCCATTCTAAGTGTTTTGTTGCCAAATTTATCTTAACACTCAGTTCTATTCATATCACTCACTGATTTAAATGGTTTAACAACTTTAAATCATTTAAAGTAGTGCTTCACTTTGAGTGTAATCTGACTTCTGGAGAAGGCAAGTATGTCTGGAAATGTTAATGGGTGGTCTATGTTGGATTAAATGCATTAAGCTGTTGTTTATTTTTTATTATAAGATTTTTCAAAGCCCTTGGGGTTTTATGTCTCCCAAAGGCAAGTAAGTTATGTGGAGCATTTCTTAAAGGTGTGTGATGATGAAATCCCTTTTTCATGGATACATATTTACCAGTATCTCGTGAAACACAGTTTGCCAAACACTAGTTTGGTATTCTAGCAGAGCATTCAAAGTTGTCTTCAATTTGGCCCCAACTTGCATTTCTAACCCTATCTCTAGCCACCCCTGTTGTATTCTGGTCACACCCAACCACTCATTATTCCCTGATTCCCTGAAGCCACCAAGCAGTCTCCTGCCAAATCTTTGCTCATGCCTTCCTCTCTCTATAATGACTCTCCCTGTCCCTGTGTTTGATAAAATCTTATTCATCATTCAAGGTTCATCTCAATTGTTATCTTCTGTAAGCCTTCTTTTCTCTGTGCTCCCATAGAATGTTGTACATACACCTACTTTTCACTTAGCATTTTAATTGCTTACATGTCTGCTTCATCTACCATATTAGAAGCTTTCAGAGAACATAAACCATGCCTTATTTATGTCTGTATCTTTAGTGCTAGGATACGGCTTGACATATTTTATGAATGATCGAAAGAATGGCATCTTTAAAAATAGGTGGGGAGGGAGTAGTGTTGTATTAGGTAAGACATGCTGGAGAGGTGAATATTTAGGTAATAATGTGATTAGGTCCCTGGATCCCACATACTTTCTCTTTGAAAGCCCAGATAACCATTCTGATGAGTATCCAGAGGAAATAGGGACCAAGAAACTGACTCAGATTGGCTAAAATGTACATGACATCAAATTGCAAAAATTGTTTATTTCAGTGAAAAATATAGTTGTCAGATGATTTTCAACACCCTTGTTCTTAAAATCTATTTGTTTATTCATTTGCAAAGATTTATTGATCATCTATTGTAAGCAAGCCCTGTTCTAGACACTTGAAGATATAGCAATAAATATAACAGGCAAGATTTGGAGCTTATATTCTAGTTGAGAAATACATAAAATTAACAGGAAAACAAATAAATAGCATTACTTCAGATGATGATGTACTATTAAAAAATATACGAGGGCGATGTGATATGGAAGATAGATAGGTTGGTGGAAGGGGGCTTCT